>NC_041402.2:11814196-11959196 GCF_900747795.2 Erpetoichthys calabaricus | reverse complement strand
TTGTTGAGGCTGCAGTTTAATGACGGAGCACAGGATACTTTCCTGTCCGTCCTCATCCAGCACCCCAACCGCATGGACCCCACAGATTGACCAGGTGTACATTTCTGTACAGAATGACAACCAAACTATGAGAACAAAGTAAACTGAAATATCCTTTAGTGGTTTATCTTTCAAAAAAAGAAAAATATTAAAGGTTGAAAAATAGAGGAACCGACTGAAAAAAAAAGCATCCTTTTTTCTTTCTGTGTTTTTTTTTCTCACTTGCATCGGCCTCCTTGTTTTGCATCCGCCTTACTTTGAAGTGCTGTAATCGAACGGAAAACGCGCCCCAAAGCAGAGACAAGAGGAATGATTCACAGGTCTTGTGTTTTCATGCATCAGTATGGCTAATTAAATATTAAATATTTTTGTTCCAAATGACAAAAACTGAACTGAAACCTGCACTTTTTGCAAACACTCGGGCTGATTATTGGTGAATGTTTCACAAAGGACAAAAGGAGGATATATATATATATATATATATATATATATATATATATATATATATATATATATATATATATATATATATATATATATAAAAATGTTCAAATAAATAAATGGTTAGACGCCTAAAAATTTAATATCAAGACCCCATGTCAAATATAGTGCAATATTTATGGAGCGTCACTGCGCTCACAATCAGAGCATGGAGGGCAAATTTATAAATGAGCTTCCTGATTAGGCTGCTTAGCCTTAGAAATAATTACACGTTTTGAACTTAACATCATTATATACAAAACATTCATCGTGAAAATTTCATAAATTTGTACCTTGGTGTGATAATGAGAAACACAATGACCAAAAACATTGAAACAACAGAGACTGTTTATCATGATGGTCTCCATATTGGGTCATGAGGTAGTTGGAATGGGTGATATATAAAAGATTTATTGTGATTAATTTTACCAATACGTATTTTGGTAAGATAATGAGAAACACAAAGATCAAAAATATCGAAACAAAAGCCACTGTTTATCTTTAGGGCCTCCGCATCACGTCATGAGGCAGTTGGACTGGGCCATATATGTAAAACTCTTGTGATAATCCCACCAAGTCGGTACCTCAGTATAACAATGAGAAACAAAACGATCAACATAATCAATAGGACTGTAACTGTTTCTCATTAGGGTCTCCACATCAAGATCATGTGATAGTTTGACTAGGTTGGGGTCATGCGCTGATGCAGCGTGTTGTCGCACCCACCACACAACAATAATAATGAGAAATAATGAGAAACACATCAATTAAAAAAATCGAAACAAGAGCATCTACAGTATTTATTATTAGGGGCTCCACTCCAGGTCACGAGGTTGTTATATTGGATGATACATAAAATATTTCTGATAATTTCTCCAATTTGTACCTTGATATGATAAGGAGAAATATAATGCTAAAAAACTACTACTACTGCAACTACTTTTATTTATCATTAGGTCCTCCACATCAGGTCACATGGTTGTTGGACGAGGCAATATATAAAGTTTTTATTGTGGTAATGTCACCTGTATGTACCTGCATATGATAATCAGAAACACAATGATCAAAAAACATCTGAACTGTTTATCGTTAGGGCCCTCACGAGGTAGTTGGACTGGGGGATATATAAAGCAATTATCGTGATAATTTTATTAGTGTACACCTTGGTATGATAATAAAAAACACAATTCTCAAAGAAATCGAAACAACAGTGATTGTTTATCATTAAGGCTTCCACATCAGGTCAGAAGGTAGTTGGACTAGGTGATATATAAAATGCTTATGGTGATGATTTCACTACAGTGTACCTTGATTTAATAATTAATAAGCACAATGGATAACTTTAAAATAGAAACAACTACAAAATAGAAACAACTACAAAATAGAAACAACTATAAGATAGAAACTACTATAAAATTGAAACAACTGCAAAATAGAAACAACTATAAGATAGAAACTACTATAAAATAGAAACAACTATAAAAGAGAAACAACTATAAAACAGAAACAACTACAAAATAGAAACAACTATAAGATAGAAACTACTATAAAATAGAAACAACTATAAAAGAGAAACAACTATAAAACAGAAACAACTACAAAATAGAAACAACTATAAAATAGAAACAACTACAAAATAGAAACAACTATAAGATAGAAACAACTACAAAATAGAAACAACTACAAAATAGAAACAACTATAAGATAGAAACTACTATAAAATTGAAACAACTGCAAAATAGAAACAACTATAAGATAGAAACAACTACAAAATAGAAACAACTATAAAACAGAAACAACTATAAAACAGAAACAACTACAAAATAGAAACAACTATAAGATAGAAACTACTATAAAATAGAAACAACTATAAAAGAGAAACAACTATAAAACAGAAACAACTACAAAATAGAAACAACTATAAAATAGAAACAACTACAAAATAGAAACAACTATAAGATAGAAACAACTACAAAATAGAAACAACTATAAGATAGAAACAACTACAAAATAGAAACAACTATAAGATAGAAACAGCTACAAAATAGAAACAACTATAAGATAGAAACGACTATAAAATAGAAACAACTATAAAACAGAAACAACTATAAAATAGAAACAACTACAAAATAGAAACAACTATAAGATAGAAACAACTACAAGATAGAAACAACTATAAAACAGAAACAACTATAAAACAGAAACAACTACAAAATAGAAACAACTATAAGATAGAAACTACTATAAAATAGAAACAACTATAAAAGAGAAACAACTACAAAATAGAAACAACTATAAAATAGAAACAACTACAAAATAGAAACAACTATAAGATAGAAACAACTACAAAATAGAAACAACTATAAGATAGAAACAGCTACAAAATAGAAACAACTATAAGATAGAAACAACTATAAAATAGAAACAACTATAAAACAGAAACAACTATAAAATAGAAACAACTACAAAATAGAAACAACTATAAGATAGAGACTACTATAAAATAGAAACAAGTACAAAATAGAAACAGCTACAAGATAGAAACTACTATAAAATTGAAACAACTACAAAATAGAAACAACTACAAAATAGAAACAACTATAAAACAGAAACAACTATAAAATAGAAACAACTACAAAATAGAAACAACTATAAGATAGAAACTACTATAAAATTGAAACAACTACAACTGTTTATCATTAGAGCCTCCACATCAGGTCACGAGGTAGTTGGACTGGGCAATATATAAAACTCTTATTGTGATAATTTCACCAATGAGTACCATTTATGAAAATGAGAAACTCATTGAGGGCGGCACCATGGCGCAGTGGGTAGCACAGCTGCCTTGCAGTAAGTAGACCCGGGTTCGCTTCCCAGGTCCTCCCTACATGGAGTTTGCATGTTCTCCCCGTGTCTGCGTGGGTTTCCTCCCACAGTCCAAAGACATGCAGGTCAGGTGCATTGGCGATCCTAAATTGTTCCTAGTGTGTGTGTTTGGTGTGTGTGTGTGTGTGCCCTGCGGTGGGCTGGTGCCCTGCCCGGGGTTTGTTTCCTGCCTTGCGCCCTGTGTTGGCTGGGATTGGCTCCAGCAGACCCCCGTGACCCTGCAGTTAGGATATAGCGGGTTGGATAATGGATGGATGGATGGATGGAGAAACTCAATGATAAAAACATACAAATTGCAACAGTTTATAACCAGAGCCTCCACGTCAGTCAAAGAGTAACACTGTAGAATATGTGAAAAGCTTATCAGTGTTGTAGCTCTAGATATTGTTTCTTTGTATTATGGAATTTGTACACACATTTTTATGTTAATATTTTCATGTTCAGTAGATACCCTTTTTACATTTCTTTTGTGTTGCTGGAGGCCGTCATGTTGTTTTGGGCTCATGTGACCAGACATGGCCGAATGTGTGTCATCATCAGGGTTCTGCTATAAAACAATGGCTCCCAGTTTATTCATTATGTGTCAGTGGATTGCAGAAATTTCTGCAAATAAACTTTCTTAGCGTCATTTAGTAAGTAGACTGGTTGGCGTCAGGTTCTTTTGACTCTGATTTTTTGGTTTGCCGTTTTTGACTTTTTCATAATTGCTCTTTTCTGGTTTTGACCCATACCTATTCTTGACTCTGACCTTGTCAAGCCTCCTTAACTTTATTCTTCATCTCCTATTCATTTCCTTCACTCCAGACTCCAGACACAAGTGCATCGACACAGCCAAGGGTTCAAAGAAACATTCTTTTATTATGCAAAGGTGTCTTAACGGGTTCTTCCTCCAAAAGCACAAATACAATCGTAACTACAGTTCTAATTATCTTCCTCCACTCTCCTCCAGGCAAAACTTTGCCCCTTACCTTCTGACTCCAAACACCCCAAATGAGACAGATGAGTTCCTTTTAATTCAGGACTCTGAAGTACGTCTGGTGCCAGAGCGTTGTATGATAGAAGCACTCCTGGGGCAGGCAGATGCTCCAGAAAACGGGGAGTTCTTTTCCTGGCAGCACCCTACGGTGTCACCCATAGACCCCAACAGAGCTGCTCTTTCAAACTTCAGGTCCCGTACAATCCTGCGGGTGTCCAGACTGGGGACACAACACAGGTACACTGCCTCCTATTATGTTGGACGAACCATCAATCTTTGATATCCAGCTGTAGCTGTCCGGTGCCACTAAGATTCCCACTGTCAAAGAGACGGTGATTCCAGGGACGCACCCAGCCTTGGCCCGACCCGCACACACTCACAAGCAGAGACAAAAATCAACAGGTAATAAAACAATTAAAGAATGTATTAACCACTAATAAACGAAATATAACTACACGCTAAATAATCCCACCCCAGTCCCCTTACGGCAATGTACTGTACAATAAACACTCAAGACAATGCCCTTGTACAGTCCAATACAGCAAGAGCAGGTGAAATGGTCTGGTGTGAAGATGAGAATCCAGAGAACAGCTTCCGTAGTAAATGAATGAAACAGTCCTACTAGTAGTCCTGAGCGGCGAGGGGTGAGATTTGCAGGATCGCTCCTTTTGAAGACGCACAATAACTAATCCACCACTATAACACGACAGGCAGGCAGACACGAGACAGTCCATTCATCAAACGGGAAACGATCCTGGGCACAACTGACACGTTGGACAGGATACACAAGACACCGATCTCCTGTTGCTCCATCAGGCTTCCCTTTTCAACTTTCCCGCTGGCCTTGTTCGTCCCCAGTGGCCCCTACTTCCGTTCCCATCATCCTATGCAGGTAACCCCCCTTGGGCTGCTGGGAATTGTAGTCCTCCCCACAGTAGCACTGCTACACAGTCTATCCCAGCCCATCTCTCCAACTGGGTATGATTCTGGGGGTTCCGGACAGCAACTCCGTTCATTCAATCCATTCATCATGGCCTCCAGACTGGGTAAGCCATCACACTTGACAAAGTGAAATTCACAAAGCCAGTTCAGGATAGGAAGAATATCTTTATTGACACGCGCGTGGAGTCACTCGGTTCATGGAAGGAGATGACTGACTTACAGCTTTTGATTACACTCCTTAAATACGCTGTTATTTGCAAAAAGTGTCTTACATCTTCGTAAGTTACTGATAAACAGACCCTTGGAGTCAGGATTCTGCCGCACTTGATTATGCTCGTTCTGTTATCAGTACTTAACCTCGTGCAAATTTAACAGTGGGACTGGGTCACAGATCACAAGCCTTCAATTAAAATGCTAAGGTCAGAAGCTAGCGTCTAACAAGGCTTAAAGTCATTCAGCATGATCGATACACCCTATTGGCCACTTTATTAGGTACACCTGTTCAGCTACTTGTTAACGCAAATACCTCATCAGCCAATCACATGGCAGAACCTCAGTGCATTTCGGCCTGTAGACAATGTCAAGACGGCCCTGCTGAAGTTGAAACCGAGTATCAGAATGGGGAAGAAAGGCGAGTGAAGTGACTGTGAACGTGGCATGGTTGTTGGTGCCAGATGGGCCGGTCTGAGTATTTCAGAAATTGCTGATCTACTGGGAGTTTCACACACAACCATCTCTAGGGTTTACAGAGAATGGTCCGAAAAAGGGAAAATATCCAGTGAGCGGCAGTTCAATGCCTTGTTGTTGGCAGAGGTCAGAGGAGAATGACAGAAAGGTGACAGTAACTCAAATAAGCACTCATTACAAGTGAGGTGTGCAGAAGAGCAACTCAACACGTCAACCTTCAAGCAGGTGGGCTACAGCAGCAGGAGACCACCTGGGATGCCACCCCCGTCAACTAAGAACAGGCTGCAATTCACACGGGCTCACCAAAGCTGGACAATAGAAGGTTGGAAAAACGTTGCCTGGTCTGATGAATCTCGATTTCTGCTGCAATATGTGGAAGGCAGGGTCAACAACATGAAAGTATGGCTCCATCCTGCTTTGTGTCAACAGTTAGTGGTGGTGGCTCAAAGGTGTGGGGGGATATTTTCTTGATACACTTTGGGCACCTTAGTACCAGTTGAGCATCGTTTTAATTGCCACAGCCTACCTGAGTATTGTTGCTGACCATGTCCATCCCACAACACAGGCAGTGCCGTCTTAACGCATGGGCACGCTGGGCAGTTGTACTCCATGAGTATAGGGGCCCCCGTTTTTTTCGGATGCCTATGTATGTTTCTGTTTTGCCATCCAACCAAGGGCCCCAGAGGTTTACTTTGCCCAGGGGCCTATGATGCTGTTAGGACAGCCCTGAACACGGGTATGGCAGCTTGGTGACCAAGTGAGAGAGGCTCGATTGAGATGGTTTGGGCAAGTGTAGGGGAGAAATGAGGGGTACATCGGGAAAAGATTGTGGAAAGAATGAGGAAAAAGAGGAAGACCAAAGAGGTGGTGAGGGAGGACGTGAAGGCAATTGGTGTGGCAGAAAATGATGTACAAGACAGGGATAGTTGGAGACGGGTGATCTGCTGTGGCGAACCCCTAAATGGGAGCAGCCGACAGAAGAAGAAGATACCGTGCAACCCTAATACTATTTTCACCAGTCCTATCCATACTCTACATGTTGCATGTTCTTCATCCATATATTACTGAACCAGCCTAACTCTTTTATGGCAAATGTCGACTTTTGTCGACGCCAGGGGTTGAGGGTGGATGTTGGCCACGGGGTATACGGAGATAATCAGCTGTAAACATCGACAAGAGTCACCGTTACGTTATAGGTAGACCCTCTTTGCTTGGAGGACCGTTAGACTCATTGACTTGACGTCAGATCCCCGCGTGTGCGTGAGGAGCAGAGAGTTAACGATATCTAGAATGGCATTGACATCTGACGAGAGAGTGAAAATACTAGTTGACGACGTTCTGCGTATATTTGGTCGTTTTGACTTGGACTCTGACTTGTCGGACTCCGATTTTGATGCAAGTGATCTGGAGATCGAGATCTAAAATGCGAGTGAGGTACCGGCATCAGCTGATCCGTCACCACCGCTCCCGCTCCTGTCCTGGCAGCCAGAGACCTCTAACATGTGGCAACGGGGCACTGCGCGCAGCAACGGACGTTTCACGTTGATTTATGTGAGAAACTATTGCTTTGTGTGCTTTTCAGAAAAATATTCAGCCCTAGGAGAAAAGGACGGAAACTCGGCCCTAAAAGAGTTCATTCATTTTAGGATCAGAGCCTATCCCATCAGATGCAGGACAGCCAATAACAAGGCCCACTCACTCAACTCGATTGGTTACACCTGACCAAATTACTCGTTATCCTACCATGTACATTATGGGATGTAGATAAGGAAGGAACCCAAACACTCCACATGGACAACAACCAGGCCTGGACTGGAAACCAGCTAGCCTCATAGCTACGATAGCTCCATGAATGTGTGACAAGGGACGGCCAGCATGCTAGAATCGAATGACACAGTTAACTCCGAGAGCAGACCGGCGGCCATTCGACTCCTCACTCACGTGCCTGAGCAACTTCCTTTACTTGCTTTTTATTACTGTATGTCGTGCCTTGAAATCTCGGCTCTCCTGGTGAGATTTCTTCCCAGCTCTTCATTTAGGCCACTGCTGCTTTCGTCTTCCGACGACAGACGTATCTTGAGACCCCCGCTTGGGCCGCATTTCAGCTCATTACCGGCGGCCCCACAAATTACAAGCGGATCTCTGCAGACGCAACGCCTCCTCGTCTGGGTGGAAGTGACTCTCGGGCTCTTTGGGGTTTCCAAACATCGCCGGTAATTGAAGCGAAAGTTGATGCGTTCGTCGAGCTAACGATTACGCCGTCTCCCAAGTAAGGCTTTGAAACTCTCAAGGTTTAGAAAGTTAGTGTGGCCATAATTGGCCGCCTGAAGTTTCGTACGGTTATTTGTTATGGGCAGACAGATTGGAGTACATCTTGACTTTTGTTTTATTAATTTTTTTTTCTGAATTTTCAAATTTGTTGTTTCCAGTTCCTCGTGACTTTTCATGTGTGGGTGCCGTGTTCTCGTTAGCCAAAGTGTGGATGCTGCAGCCGGAAATAAAACGAAACTTCTAAATAAGTCAATAAAAATGCACAGCTCAGGGATTTGCTTTTTTTAATGCATTTTTTTTCTTACTTTTAATTATACTTTCTGCCTTGTTTTCTGGAAGTTTCTTATGAATGTGTCTTCTGCTTCATGGTGTGTGAGTGGGTTCTGCAGTAGATGGGCATCCCATCCCAGCCTTGTTCCTGATGTCGGTGGAATCGACTCCACCATCCCCTGACCCTGAAACTGGATCAGTCTGGGTCAGTAAATCAAGGGACGAATTCATCGATCAGTGGCCGATAGGGTGGCACAGCAGTTAGCTCTGATTCCACACATCTTCATCCTCATCAACTCAAGATTTATTTAATTACACACAGTACAATATGTCGTGAAATGCTTAACTGCTGACATTGCCGGTCAAAATCAATATGCAGCCCTAGGATGGGTTTGGGGGTCCCTCTCAGTGTCCAGACCATGTGCCCCTTGACTTACCAAAATGACGCCCCTTGGTGTACATAGCATGCTGGGTCTTAGGGGATTCAAAAGCATGTGTGCCCCTTGAGTTACCAAAATATCGCCCCTCATTGTGCAGAGCGTGTGCCCCTTGAGTTACCAAAACAGTGCCCCTTGGTGTACATGGCACGCTTTGGGAGGGTTTGGTTAGAGGATTTAATAACATGTGTGCCCCTTGAGTTACTGAACTGGCACCCTTCATTGTGCAGAGCGTGTGCCCCTTGAGTTACCAAAACAGTGCCCCTTGGTGTACATGGCACGCTTTGGGAGGGTTTGGTTAGAGGATTTAATAACATGTGTGCCCCTTGAGTTACTGAACTGGCACCCTTCATTGTGCAGAGCGTGTGCCCCTTGAGTTACCAAAACAGTGCCCCTTGGTGTACATGGCACGCTTTGGGAGGGTTTGGTTAGAGGATTTAATAACGTGTGCCCCTTGAGTTACTGAACTGGCACCCTTCATTGTGCACAGCGTGTGCCCCTTGAGTTACCAAAACAGTGCCCCTTGGTGCACATGGCACACTTTGGGAGGGTTTGGTTAGAGGATTTAATAACATGTGTGCCCCTTGAGTTACTGAACTGGCACGCCTCAATGTGCAGAGCGTGTGCCCCTTGAGTTACCAAAACAGTGCCCCTTGGTGTACATGGCACGCTAGGTCAGGGGGTTGAGTAGGGGATTCAAGAGCATGTGCGACTTCACTTACCAAAATGGCACCCCTCAGTTAACATAGCGTGAAGGGCTGGGGGGCCAAAACGGCGTCCCCTGGTGTCCTAAGCATGATGGCTGTGGTTTTGGTGGAGGCCATCTTAACTTTCCTAAACGCCGCTCATCAGGTGACGGTGATCTTGGCAGCTGCCTACGTTGCCTGATGGATTGCCCGGCCATGGTGGTTGAACTCCAATACTGGGCATGAGAAGAATATAAAAAGACCGTAAATAGTAAATACTCAACTATACGAAAAGCAAGAAATATCAATATGTACAATGACGGCACGTGTGCTACCCGTCTAAGATGGGTTGAAATCAAACTAATCGATGTTGGCCTCGTTTTTTTAACTTGATACATGGTTTGTCCATTTCGTCTTACATAATAATACACAGAATAATAAACTTATAATAAATGTATAATAACACACACACGATTCCCTTTTCTCACGGCTGCGTTTTCTTCTTCAGATAGAGCTGCCCATTTTCACCTTCTCCTTTTGCCTTACTGGTTGAACTGACTGCTCTTATAGTCAAAGTGTATTACTGGGAAAATGCCACAGTGGTCCTGCGTCAGGACATTGATTTCTAATTAATTGATTTCCAATTTATTATTATTTTCACTCATCCATTGTCCAACACACAGAGTTATCAGTCATTAGCATTATAGCTACAGACCTCATTCACGTGGCCCAGACGGCTACAAGAAAGTCGCTGCCACTCTGCTGTTGCCCTTGTGTAATGGCAGACAACAGAATAGACCAGTCAAGTTTTTTCATATTTTTAGACCTTTGTTTGGTATTTTTATTATCACTTTTGATATCTCTGACCCTTCTTCAACACGTCGTGCTCACTTTAGAATTTTTCTTCCTAACCCTAGCGACTGGATGGACACACAAATACCCAGGCACTCACAGACACACACAGACACAGACACTTGTGCTTTAATTAAGGTGGATAAGCTGATTTCTGGCCATCTTGCAGTTACTCTCTGTGGGACCAATTCAGCGTTAATGTTTGCAGCACACCATCTATTAGAATTAATTTTGTAATGCATGTAGGAATAATATCCATCCATCCATTATCCAACCCGCTGAATCCGAACACAGGGTCACGGGGGTCTGTTGGAACCAATCCCAGCCAGCACAGGACGCAAGGCAGGAAACAAACCCTGGGCAGGGTGCCAGCCCACCGCAGGGCAGTAGTAATAATATGCATTGTGTTTTTCATTCCAACAGATGGTGCATCATAGACATTTGTAGTAATAAAATGCTTTGCATATTTCATTTCTTCTGAATCACAAACATTAGCACTGCTTTTTATGATTCCCATGCCAAATTACGTATAACAGAGACATAGCAACCAGACAGACACACAGATACACACAGACCTTGTCCTTTATTTGAGGTGGATTTAATTAAGGTTGACGTATTTAGTGTTAACCTTTACAGGTCACCATCTACTGAAATGTATTTTGTAATGCAAGAAGTAATGAAATTGATTGTGTTTTTCATTTCAACAGATGGTGCAATGGTTTTATGAATCAATTACCAAATGACATATACCAGAGACACTGCCACTAGACAGACATACAATAAAACAACAATTGTCATTTTATTAGGGTGGATTATAAAAATATATCAGAAAAATGTCTGAATTACCCTAAGCCACCCTAATTCTGGGTGTTCATAAAAACTGTAATGATTTGCTTCATGAGGCAGAAGTACATAATGAACAAGAAAAGTTGCATTATATATTTAAAATAGTAAAAGGTGTGCTTCAATTTAAATGTTTAAAGTCTAAAAATACAAAATGTTAACAGTAAGTTGTTATTTTTCATCATCTGGTGGAGGTCCACATAGAGCCAGATTCTTAATAAAGCATCAAAAATTAAAAATAATATATTTGTAATCACTGATAGATAGATAGATAGATAGATAGATAGATAGATAGATAGATAGATAGATAGATAGATAGATAGATAGATAGATAGATAGATAAGGCACTATATAATAGATAGATAGATAGATAGATAGATAGATAGATAGATAGATAGATAGATAGATAGATAGATAGATAAGGCACTATATAATAGATAGATAGATAGATATCTATTATATAGTGCCTTATCTATCTATCTATCTATCTATCTATCTATCTATCTATCTATTATATAGTGCCCTATCTATCTATCTATCTATCTATCTATCTATCTATCTATCTATCTATCTATCTATCTATCTATCTATCTATTATATAGTGCCTTATCTATCTATCTATCTATCTATCTATCTATCTATCTATCTATCTATCTATCTATCATATAGTGCCTTTCATATCTATCTATCTATCTATCTATTATATAGTGCCTTATCTATCTATCTATCTATCTATCATATAGTGCCTTTCATATCTATCTATCTATCTATCTATCTATCTACCATATAGTGCCTTTCAATTCTATCTATCTTTATATCTATCTATTATATAGTGCTTTTCATTTCTATCTATCTATCTATCTATTATATAGTGCCTTATCTATCTATCTGTCTATCTATCTATCTATCTATCTATGTTACTCAGGAAATTTTCTTTTACCTATTTTAACAGACACTATCTGTTTTACATGTATCGTACGTTTATATGCTGTTTATATACTGTTATATATATTGTGATGGATGGTAGAGCTGGGCTGATATCCCAGCCTGGATAAACTTCATACCCTTATTCTTATCATGGCCAGTGTAATGGATGGACTGGGGGGCACTCCGAAAAGCACATGCTCCCCCAACACACTGGATGGAAGTATTCCTGGGACAGTATGCCCATTCCTGTAGCTGTGTCTGTTCTCTGACTTTCCCCTTGAGGGTCTGACCTGCTGTGGACCAACACCCCACTCAGGCCCCCCTTGTGCTCAGTGTCACTGAAGCGGTGAGTTTTGCTCTTTCTCCCCATAACACTCTAATGGATGAGGCAGGTGGTTGAGTCCTACTTGATTTTAAACTATCGTGTTTATTTTGTAAAATGCCCAGTGGAAAGGCGCTATATAAAACACAGATAAACAGATTAGTGGTCTCCAGGGTGGTTTATATATTTAGGCTTTTCAAGTGACGAGGGCTGAAGGGGAGCACTTTTTATTCTATTTGAAAGCCCGAGTCTCCCCATGTCGAGGGAAAGTTAATGCACTAAGACGAAGGTGAAACAAGTGCTTTGTGATCTCGAGAAAATAATCGGGGGGTTTGGTTGGGGGGGGGTAGAAGACAGCAGCAAAATATTTTTTTTTTCATTTTGAACATTTAAAAAAATGATATCTTCCTTCCTCTGTTGTTCTTTAACACCCCAGACGGAAACCATCTTCATCGGTAATAAGTTGTTAATTCATCGGGCCCTTTGTCTGCCGCGCTTTTCACATCGACTAATGAGAAACGCCCTCCATTATAATGAGCCGAGCCTTTCAGTCGACACGCGGACCTCCGAGCGCTCGACTTGATCAAAGAGCAGTTTTCATTATTCCTGAATGTTTCTGCTTACTCTTCAGGGTGAAAACGAAATGTTCCCATGAAGTGTGTTGTGAATTGAGGCCGCTCGCAATTGTGGGAAACAATTTGAAGAACATGGCGATGCGGAATTGGAAAATTTTGTTCTTTTTTTTTTTTTTGTAATATTTATGTGACGTACAAAGCCAGATTGTTGGCCAAAGTGGTGCGTTTATTCATTGTCTAGATGGGTGGACTGCTAGAGAAATAATGTGGAGCGCAGTAACGGTGATAAAAGAAATGGAGCCGTGGCCTTTATTCCTCATATACACCCATTTGTATTGTTGTCCTGTCGATGTCAGCTTATCACGGACACCTACTCCATCCTACCATCCATCCATCCATCCATCCATCCATCCATGTTCCTAATCCATGTATTCACAGGAGGGTTGAAGGACACCTGGAGCCAATCCTAGCAAGCAGTGGGCACCAGGCAGGAACAACACCTGGACAGGACGGAAGTCCATCACAGAGTGAAGATGCACACATACACGTACCAAAGGGAGTCCACCCCATGGACGGTGTTGACTTTTTCAAAATCCTTGAATATACACCCATTTGTATTGTTGTCCTGTCAATGTCAGCTTATCACGGACACCTACTCCATCCTGCCATCCATCCATCCATCTATCCATCCATCCATCCACCAATCTATCCATCCTATCATCCATCCATCCATCCATCAAACCATGCATCCATCCATCCATCCATCCATGTTCCTAATCCATGTATTCACAGGAGGGCTGAAGGACACCTGGAGCCAATCCTAGCGAGCAGTGGGCACCAGGTAGGAACAACACCTGGACAGGACGGCAGTCCATCACAGGGTGAAGACGCATACATACACGTACCAAAAGGAGTCCACCCCATGGACAGTGCTGACTTTTTCAAAATCCTTGAATAGGCAAACATCAGACCTTCATGCAAACAGAGCCTACAGATCAAGGAGATCTATTTGAACAAATGACACATCAGATGGTTACATGGTGTTTTCATTCTCATCATCTAAATGAACAAAACTGCAAATTTACCAAGTGGAAGAATTAAGTCGCCCCCCCCCCTACATTTGTCACCACTTCAGATCCATCCAATCAGAATCAGGACTTCCAGATGAAGTGCCAATGAGAAGAACCTCCTGTATAAACCACAGACATCGAGGGTCTGCTGTTCTCTTTGCTGTTGACGTGTGTGGTGTCCTCATGCCAAGTATCTGAAGAGCACCTCTAAGGCCCTCTGTATGAAGATTGTGGATGCCTACCAGTCTGGCATAGCAATTTCAAAAGCTCTCCAATCATTCCACTGAGAGGAAAACCAAGTGGTGCACACTTTAAATAACTTCTAATTTGTACAGAACTGGCTGGTCCTGCAAATTCAAGCTAAGAGCTGACCACTTGATACTAAAAGAGGTCTTCAAGAACCCTGAACTTTCATCAAGGTAACTCTTGAAAATGTTGGTGTCAAAGTTCATCTGCATCTACAATCAGAAAGAGACTGGACAAATGTGACCGGCATGCCAGGTGTACCAGGATGAAGACTTTTCTGTCCACAAAGAACATTAGAGCAGGATTACGGTTTGTCATTGAACGTCTAAGCCAGACCTTCTGGAACAACGTGCTCTGGAGAGAGGAATCAAAGAGAGAGTTGTTTGGCCACAGTGATAGTAGACATGTTTGGCGTGAACTGAAGAGAGCATTTCAGGAGGAGAACTTCTTCCCAGCTGTGAAGCACAGTGGTGGGCATGTTCTGATTTGGGGGTTGCTTGGGCAGCTTGCAGTCATCAAGTCAGCTCTGAATTCTTCATCACATCAAAGTGGGCTTGAGAGGAATGTGAGGCCATCAATCCGAAAGTTGAATTTGAACCAGAAATAAGCCTTTCGGCACATTAATGATCCAAAGTACACTAGCAAATCCATCAAGGAGAGGCTCAAGAAAGATGAAATGAGGGGGCTGTGAACGAGTCCTGATTTGAATCCCATTGTCATGTTGAGGAATGGGTAGGGGGTGTGAAATGCAGGAAACCCTACAAATGTCTTGCCACTGGAGGAACTGTGTGTGGAGGAGTAGTCCAAAATTTCACAGAGACTGCTGGGCAGATGTGCAAAATGAATACAAGAAGTCACATCTGCGAAAGGGGGCAACACCAGCTTCCGAAACCAAGGGTGGACTTACTTTTTCCCCAGCACACCATTACGTCTACTGACAGTTTTGTTGCTGTGTTTTTCTCTCAGTAGGTCACCTTTATCTGTTGGCACTGCTCGCGTGAAGATCTACATTACAATACAATACAATTTATTTTTGCAGAGCCCAAAATCACACAAGGAGGGCCGCAAAAGGCTTTAACAGGCCCTGCCTTTTGACAGCCCACCAGCCTCGACTCTCTAAGAAGACGAGGAAAAACTCCCAAAAAAATCCATGTAGGGAAAACATAGAAGAAACCTCAGGAAAGGCATTTCAAAGAGAGACCCCTTTCTAGGTAGGCTGGGCATGCAGTGGGTGTCAAAAAAAGGGGGTCAATATAACACAATACACAGAAGAGAAGACAAGTCATCCTCAATACAATATAATACAAAAGTAATCTTAGAAATACGGAGCAAATTACTGCTTGACTGTTCAAATACGGTCATATGAAAAAGTTTGGGAACCCCTCTTAATTCTTTGGATTTTTGTTTCTCATTGGCTGAGCTTTCAAAGTAGCAACTTCCTTTTAATATCTCACATGCTTTATGGAAACAGTAGGATTTCAGCAGTGACATTAAGTTTATTGAATTAACAGAAAGTATGCAATATGCATCATAACAAAATTAGACAGGTGTGTAAATGTGGGCACCCCAACAGAGTTATGACATCAATACTTAGTTGAGCCTCCTTTTCAAATCTAACAGCCTCTAGACGCTGTCCTCCTATAGCCTCTGATGAGTGTCTGATTCTGGATGGAGGTATTGTTGACCATTCTTCATACAAAATCTCTCCAGTTCAGTTCAATTTGATGGACAGCCTGCTTCAAATCATCCCATAGATTTTCTATGATATTCAAGTCAGGGGACTGTGACGGCCATTCCAGGACATTGGACTTCTCCCTCTGCATGAATGCCTTTGTAGATTTCCAACTGTGTTTTGTGTCATTGTCTTGTTGGAATATCCAACCCCTGCGTAACTTCAACTTTGTGACTGATGCTTGAACATTATCCTGAAGAATTTGTTGCTATTGGGCTGAATTCATCCGACCTTCAACTTTAACAAGGGCCCCAGTCCCTGAACTAGCCACACAGCCCCACAGCATGATGGAACCTCCACCAAATTTGACAGTAGGTAGCAAGTATTTTTTTTGGAATGCGGTGTTCTTCTTCCGCCATGCAACTCAATTTTTGTCTCATCAGTCCAAAGCACTTTGTTCCACAATGAATCTGGCTTGTCTAAATGAGCATTGGCATACAACAAGCGACTCTGTTTGTGGTGTGAGTGCAGAAAGGGCTTCTTTCTCATCACCCTGCCATACAGATGTTCTTTGTGCAAATTGCGCTGAATTGTAGAATGATGTACAGATACACCATCTGCAGCAAGATGTTCTTGCAGGTCTTTGGAGGTGATCTGTGGGTTGTCTGTCACCATTCTCACAATCCTGCACATATGCCGCTCCTGTATTTTTCTTGGCCTGCCAGACCTGCTGGGTTTAACAGCAACTGTGCCTGTGGCCTTCCATTTCCTGATTCCATTCCTTACAGTTGAAACTGACAGTTTAAACCTCTGAGATGGCTTTTTGTAGCCTTCCCCTAAACCAGGAGACTGAACAATCTTTGTTTTCAGATCTTTGGAGAGTTGCTTTGAGGATCCCATGCTGTCACTCTTCAGAGGAGAGTCAAAGGGAAGGAAGCACAACTTGTAATTGACCACCTTAAATCCCTTTATATCTCATGATTGGACACACCTGTCTATGAAGTTCAAGGCGTAACGAGCTCATCAACCAAGTAATCAGCATTGAGCAGTGACAGGCATTCAGATCAGCACAATGACAAGGGGACCCACATTTGTGCACAGCCAGTTTTTCACATTTGATTTAATTTCATACAACTAAATACTGCGTCACTAAAAATCTTTGTTCGAAAAACACCGCAGTACTCCGATGTTCCTAGGAAATGAAAGACGTACCACTGTTATCTTTATTGTTAAAAGTTGAGTCAATTATTATGCAGGCTGAGAGGGGCTCACAAACTTTTTCATATGACTGTATGTTTAAAACGGCAACAATTTCCATGGGGTGTACTTACTTTTTCACATGACACTTCAATGTAGAGATCAAAGGTGCCTGCTCATTGAGAGTTATAGAGACGTGTCTAATGGAGTCAGAAGTGCAAGACAGTGTGTGGTGTGGATACTCATTTGTGAGGCTTGACATGCTGTCGCCACACCAGTATGATTTGTCAAGAGTTAGCAGGTCTCACGTTGGCGCTCGATTTCATGTTCACGTTGCATGGGGTGGGAATGGAACCCCTGCATGTGAGCTACACCATGGAGACAGGAAAGTGAGATGTGAGGTCAGAGTACCCAAATCTGAAAAGATCCCCACTAGGGGGTAGAAAACCCCAGCAACACTCTTTAACTGAGTCCAAGGGGTGAGGTGGGCATTAGGTAAGTTTTTAGAGGAACAGACCCTCAGACGTGCCTGATAGACAGGGTTGCACAAGGTACAAATTCCCCAGATGGATGAAACCAAATAAGGTGATGCTCTGATTTAAGAGCGACAGAGAGGCAACCAGTGCACAAGGGTTCAGGTTTTTTTTGTTGTGTAGTCACATTACAATGAGATTCCAACTCCCATTAAATATTGACATTAGTACAATATCAAGGACAGACAACGAATATGGCACAAATGTGTCGTGATTACTTTTGTGTGACTGTCATGACCACTATTTTGAGGTCGTACTGTTACTGACAATTTAAGAGCTGTCGTTAGCACCACATCTCGTGTTTCTAGGGCCGTAGCTACAATGGGTGTGACCTGCTGGTAATCGGTGTGATGGGATGAAAGTTTGGCAGGGGGGCTCCTTTTGTAATCCAATCTACAGATACAACCTCTTAAAAAAATGAATTCTGTGCTCATGTTCTTCTCGCACTTCTCGCACTAAATACAGTTAAGCCTTCTCTCAGGCTCGGAATTTTATGATAATACGGTTAAGCCCAATTTTTCTTTCAGGATTGGAATTCTATGTTAATACATTTAAGCCTGCATGTCTGTCATGCTCAGAATTCTATGTTAATAGGTTTGAAGCCTGAGATTTTCATGTGTTACACCCAAATATCACTTAACACTAGAATCCCTGAAGCATACAAGAAAATCCACCTTAAATTCCTTTGCACCTCTCCTCATCTGTGTCTTTTGCTTTGCAAATGTGTCGATCAACAAGATACCTGCTATCCCATACATCGTCAGCACGGCACTGGCAGGTAGTGTGGAGACTTGCTCGCCTACTGAAGTGACTTTAGCTCCAGGTGGAAGTCCCATTTTACTTGACGGTGCCAAGCAGAGTTGCATTGGTAGATAGATAGATAGATAGATAGATAGATAGATAGATAGATAGATAGATAGATAGATAGATAGATAGATAGATAGATAGATAGATAGATAGATAGATAGATAGATAGATAGATAGATAGATAGATAGAAAAGAGACTATATGATAGATAGATAGATAGATAGATAGATAGATAGATAGATAGATAGATAGATAGATAGATAGATAGATAGATAGATAGATAGAAAAGAGACTATATGATAGATAGATAGATAGATAGATAGATAGATAGATAGATAGATAGATAGATAGATAGATAGATAGATAGATAGATAGATAGATAGATAGATAGATAGATAGATAGATACTTTATTAATCCCAAGGGGAAATTCACATACTCCAGCAGCAGCATACTAGTAAAAAAAAAACAATATTAAATTAAAGATTGATAACAATGCAGGTAAAAACAGACAATAACTTTATATAATGTTAACGTTTACCCCTCCCCCGGGTGGAGTTGAAGAGTCGCATTGCGAGGCAGAGGAACGATCTCCTCAGTCTGTCAGTGGAGCAGGACGGTGACAGCAGTCTGTCGCTGAAGCTGCTCTTCTGTCTGGAGATGATCCTGTTTAGTGGATGCAGTGGATTCTCCATAATTGATATGAGCCTGCTCAGCGCCCGTCGCTCTGCTACAGATGTCAAACTGTCCAGCTCCATGCCAACAATAGAGCCTGACTTCCTCACCAGTTTGTCCAGGCGTGAGGCGTCTTTCCTCTTAATGCTGCCTCCCCAGCACACCACCGCGTAGAAGAGGGTACTCGCCACAACCGTCTGATAGAACATCTGCAGCATCTTATTGCAGATGTTGAAGGATGCCAGCCTTCTAAGGAAGCATAGTCGGCTCTGTCTTCTCTTACTCAGAGCATCAGTATTGGCAGTCCAGTCCAATTTATCATCCAGCTGCACTCCCAGGTATTTATAGGTCTGTACCCTCTGCACACAGTCACCTCTGATGATCACGGGGTCCATGAGGGGTCTGGGCCTCCTAAAATCCACCGCCAGCTCCTTGATTTTGCTGGTGTTCAGGTGTAGGTGGTTTGAGTCGCACCATTTAACAGAATCCTTGATTAAGTTCCTATACTCCTCCTCCTGCCCACTCCTGATGCAGCCCACGATAGCAGTGTCATCAGCGAACTTTTGCACGTGGCAGGACTCCGAGTTGTATTGGAAGTCCGAGGTATATAGGCTGAACAGGACCGGAGAAAGTACAGTCCCCTGCGGCGCTCCTGTGTTGCTGACCACAATGTCAGACGTGCAGATCCCAAGACGCACATACTGAGGTCTGTCTTTAAGATAGTCCACGATCCATGCCACCAGGTATGAATCTACTCCCATCTCTGTCAACTTGTCCCTAAGGAGCAGAGGTTGGATTGTGTTGAAGGCGCTAGAGAAGTCCAGAAACATAATTCTTACAGCACCACTGCCTCTGTCCAAGTGGGAGAGGGATCGGTGTAGCATATAGATGATGGCATCCTCCGCTCCCACCTTCTCCTGGTATGCGAACTGCAGAGGGTCGAGGGCGTGTTGAACTTGTGGCCTCAGGTGGTGAAGCAGCAGCCTCTCCATGGTCTTCATCACATTGCGGTGCAGCAGTCTATTAGCCGGCGAAAGCACTGTCTGTTGTTATGGTCCTGCCTTTGTCCAGAAACAACTCCATAAGCTTTACGACCACAGACTCGGAAAGTCTTTGCACAGGGTTGTAACTTAAAGCACAGTTCTCACCAAAACATTACCAGATGTCCGAAATCGCAGCAAATCTGTCATTTTTCACACGTTCTGCATGGGTGTCTTTGTTGTCAAAGCGCAAATGCCACATGGTAGTCTGACAGCGGTCACGGGACGTCGTATCTTTGATTGCTGGTACAACAAATAGTTCTGAGCAGGCATCAGCCACAACGCTGCTCTTGTGAAAAGAATGGAGATAAACGCCATCAACTCAGAGAGGGAGAGGCCAGTTTGTTGTACCAGGTGAACGTCACTGAGAGAATAAAACTAATATAATAAAAAAACAAGCATACTCAAAATTTATACCGGGTGTTATAGACTCAAATCAAACGTATGTTTCTATTATATTGTAGAAATAATAATAATAGCAGCTCACTACTCAAAACGCAGAGCACCTGCACTCGAACCAGCAACCTTTTGGTTATAAGGCAGCAGTGCTTACCTCTGCACCATCCACGAATACGTATGAGCTGTCGATTTGAGCTTGGGTTTGTAACTCGTTGACAGCTACATGTAAATTGAGTGATTTTTTTTTTTATCTTTGGTTATATTCTTGAATAAAAACGCACTGTTTATTTGATATTTGGACTAAAGTCTTTACACATTATACACTTGACATTATTATTACTATAACATGGAAAAAGTTCCTGCTTTAGTTATGTGTTCAGCATATCTTGTCTCGTATTTGCTTTCATCCTTCACTTACCCAGATTATGGTGGACACAGAACACACATGAAATGCGTGTATTCCAAATAACGATATATTATTTACCCAATACAACTCCAGGCACCTCACACCCAGCTAAACAGACTTGAGCTGGGAGAACTTCAGCTGTGTAGTGGAGGGAATAGGATAGCAGGCAGCTTGCTGCTTCTGCTGATGGACACATTTGCAAAACAAAAAATGTTGATGGTAGAGGAATTTAAGGTGGGCCAGGATTATGAGTTTATTTGTTGGCTTCAGAGATTCTATTGTTAATTGTATGAGGAAGTCGGGAGTGGAGGAGAAGTTTGTAAGAGTGGTACAGGATATGTACGAGGGAAGTGTGACAGTGGTGAGGTCTGTGGTAGGAGTGACGGAGGTGGGATTACATCAGGGATCGCCTCTGAGCCCTTTCTCATTTGCAATGGTGATGGACAGGTTGACAGATGAGATTAGACAGGAGTCCCCGTGGACTGTGATGTTTGCTGATGACATTGTGATCTCTAATGAAAGGAGAGAGGTGGAGATATGCTCTAGAGAGGAGAGGAATGAAGGTCAGTAGGAACACCAAGACAGAATGCATGTGTGTGAATGAGAGGGAGGTAAGTGGAATGGTGAGGATGCAAGGAGTAGAGCTGGCGAAGATGGATGAGTTTAAATACTTGAGATCAACAGTACAGATTAATGGGGATTATGAAAGAGAAGTGAAGAAAAGAGTACAGGCAGGGAGGAATGGGTGGAGAAGAGTGTCAGGAGTGATTTGTGACAGACGGATATCAGCAAGAGTGAAAGGGAAGGTCTACAGGACGGTAGTGAGACCAGCTATGTTATATGGTTTGGAGACGGTGGCACTGACCAGAAAGCAGGAGACAGAGCTGGAGGTGAAAGAGGTAAAGATGCTAAGATTGGCATTGGGTGTGAGGAGGATGGACAGGATTAGAAATGATGACATTAGAGGGTCAGCTCAGGTTGGACTATTGGGATACAAAGTCAGAGAGGCGAGATTGCGTTCGTTTGGACATGTGCAGCGGAGAGATGCTGAGTATATTGGGAAAAGGATGTTAAGGATAGAGCTGCCAGGCAAGAGGAGAAGAGGAAGGCCTAAGAGAAGGTTTATGGATGTGGTGAGAGAGGACATGCAGGTGGTGGGCGTGACAGAGGACAGAAGAGATGGAACAAGATAATCCACTGTGGCAACCCCTAGCAGGAGCAGACGAAAGACGAAGATGAAGAAGATATATTATTTACATGGAGTTAACAATTTATTTAAATTATGTTATATGCATACTTTAATGCATTTCATCTTAAAAATGATATCAAGTATATATCCTAGTATTCTATCAGCACAGAGCTCCAATAAGATAGCTCTTGGAAATGTAAATCGACTTAGAAGCCAGTCGTCATCATCTCTAAACATGTGCTCTCTTCTATTGAATTGAATTGAATTCCTTTACTGTTATTTTATGGTACAATGAGATTCAGTATGCAAATCCTCCATAAACTTAGTTTCCTATAAAATGATAAAATTACAATAATAGTAATAATACGATAAAAGGCAATGAAAACCATACAACATGAAAGCATAAGTACAATATACATGCACATATAGTGCAGATAGTGCAAATGGTTCATAAAATGGCTCAGGTTGTGCAATGTTACAGTTGTAGTACACGTTTACAGCGAGGTAATTGTAATTATAAGTACAAACAGTTCTACCGGGAGCACTTGATGGACTGTTTGAGTGCGTTTAGAGCTCTTTTGATGAAACTGTTTTTGAGCCTTGAGGTCTGTGCAGACTCTGAATCGTTTGCCGGGTGGGAGAAGTTCAAATAGACTGTGGCATGGGTCAGTGGAATCCATGCAGACGCAGGTGGCTTTCCTGAGGCAGCGTGTGCTATAAATGTTCTCCATGGTGGATGCTGTATCCCGATAATCCTCTGTGCTCTCGACACAGCCTGCCGTAGAGCTTTACGATCAGCTTCTCTGCGACTACTGTATGATACCACACACAGATACAGTGGGTTAAAATACTCCGAGTGGTGCACTGAGAGTGACAACGCTAAAGCAGCTGTGGCATTTGGATTAGTTTGGCCATTCTGTGGACCATTACATTGTTACAGGTTGATTACAATCAAGTGCCTTAAATTTATAAATGATATGCGGTTCATTTCAGTGTATTTAATAAAGCCGCGTCAGGGATGGGAATCTAAAAAAGAAAGGGAAACCACACAGGAACATTAGCACTGCTTTGACGCTGGGTGCCGCCAGTTTGCAAAAACAAGCAGAAAAGTGCATACACAAGGGGGTACTGGCGTGAGAATGTGCGTGGCTTTACACAAGTTTAGTTTTTATACATCGCAATGTGAGCGTGGAAACGGGCATACGCATCATTTATACATGAGGCCCCAGATGTGAATCCAGTAGAACGCCTTTGGGATGTGGAAGAACAGGAGAGTCTTTACATGAATGTGCAACTGACCAATGTGAGAATTGTGTGATGCAATTATGACGACGTGGACCAGCATCTCAAAATCGTGTTTTCAACCACTTGTGGACCCTATGCCAAGGAAAACTGAGAGGGGGTTGGCACAACCCAGCATTGGTACATAAGAAGAGAAAGACATATGAAAAGTTGAAAGAATTCTGCTGGATCTTCTTTATCAATGCCTTTGAGGATGTTTAAGACCTGGATGAGGCCCCCACGCCATCTTCTCTGCTTGAATATTCATTAGGTTCCTTACAACAGCAATCCTGAACAATCTAAAGACAAATGACTAGAAGACAATGACACAAGAAAAGAAACTGACGGGATAAGGAAAAGTCGGGAAGATTGTCGACACCACCTAATGTCAGCTGTACTGGATAAGAACATAAACTTGACAAATGAGAGGAGATCATTCGGACCATCAAGCACATTTGTTTAGCTAATAGCTGAGCTGTCCCAATATGTCTCTCAGATTCTTCTTAAAGGTTGTCAAGATTTCTCCTTCAGCTGCATGACTCCAAAGTTTGCTCCAGACTCCTACTATTCTTTGCATGTAGAGGTTCTATTGAGTACATCATTCTCCGTTAAGAATTCTGCTGGACCTTCTTTATCGATGCCTTTACAGATTTTGGAGATGTGGATGAGGCTTCCCATGCAATTCTTCACTGCTCGAGTATTCAGAATATTCCTTATGACAGCCACCTTGGACAATCTGAAGACAAATGTCAAGAAGAAAATGACACTAGCAAACCAACCGCCAAGGTGACAAACTGACGGGACGAAGGAAAAGTTAGGAAGACTGTTGACACCACCTAATATCAGCTGTGCTGCATATGAACAAAAGAAACTTAACAAATGAGAGGAGACCCCATTTGTGTAGCTAATAGTTAAGCTGTCCTAATCTTGTTACATGTCTCCATAGTTTGCTCCAGATTCCCACAACTCTTAGCGTAAAGAAGAGCTTCCTGGCGTTAGTCCCTTAATTTCCACTGGTGTCCTCAAATATGTGATTCTTGGTTAAGTTGAAATATTCTGCTGGATCTTCTTTATCAATGTCTTTGAGGATTTTCAAGACCTGCATTAGGTCGCCACACAGACTCCTCTGCTTGAAAATTCAGAAGGTTCCTTACAACAGCCACCCTGGACAATCTGAAGACAAATAACGAGAAGACAAACTGATCAGACGAAGTAAAAGTTAGGAAGATCACAGACACCACCTAATATCAGCTGTGCTGGAGATTTCTGGATAAGAACATAAACTTGACAAACGAGAGGAGCCCATTCAGACCATCCAGCACATTTGTTTAGCTAATAGCTAAGCTCTCCCAATATGTCACCCAGATTCTTCTTAAAGATTGTCAAGGTGTCTACTTCAGCTACATGACTCCAAAGTTTGCTCCAGACTCCTACTATCCTTTGCATGAAGAGGTTCTTTTGAGTACGTCATTCTCTGTTAAGAATTCTGCTGGATCTTCTTTATCGATGCCTTTACGGATTTTGGAGACGTGGATGAAGCCTCCCATGTAATTCTCCACTGCTCGAGTAATGTTCCTTATGACAGCCACCTTGGACAACCTGAAGACAAATGTCGAGAAGACAATGATACAAGCAAATAAACCACCAAGGTGACAAACTGATGGGACGAAGGAAAAGTTAGGAAGACTGTTGATACCACCTGATATCAGCCGTGCTACAGATTGCTGCAAACGAATATAAGAAACTTGACAAATGAGAGGAGACTCTTCAGACTAACAAGCCCACTTGTTTAGTTAATAGTTATGCTGTCCCGGTATCTCCTCCAGAACCTTCTTGTTACATGTCTCCATAGTTTGCTCAAGATTCCCACAACTCTTTGCATAGAAAAGAGCTTCCTGGCTTTGGTCCCATAATTTCCACTGGTGTCCTCAAATATGTGATTCTCGGTTAAGCTGAAAGAATTCCACTGGATCTCCTTTATCAATGCCTCTATGGATTTTGAAGACCTGGAGGCCCTCCTTGCTGTCTCCTCTGCTCGAGTATTCAGAAGGTTCCTTACGACAGCCACCCTGAACAATCTGAAGACGAGAAGATAATAACACAAGAAAACAAACTGACAAGGTGACAAATTGACGGGATTTGATGGGAAAAGTTAGGAAGACCCTTGAGACCACCTAATATCAGCTGTGCTACAGATTGCTGCGTAAGAACATAAGAACGTAATAAATCTGACAAACAAGAGGAGGCCATTCAGTTCATTGAGCTTGTTTGTGTAGTTGTAGGTGACATACGGGATGGACGGGCATCCTGACCGGGAGAGGGGATAGTTCCTTACCTGGACGGGAGGCTCCGAGAGGGCATAGAGGCCAAGAGAGAGGAAGGTGCCAGACCCAACAGAGACTTCACGAGTGGATGGATGGACAGAGAAGAAGATTTCTTACCCAGATGGGGGGCCCTGGGTAAATGAACAGGTGTCCTGACCAGCCATGGTTCCAGTACCTTCCCTGGACAGGAGATAAGAAGAGAAGGACTGGGAAGGACTGTCTCCAAGGGATGTTTATTCTCTCCAAGTGCTGGATGACAGCCATTCTGGAACCAGCAGGGAATGCTGGGAGTTGTAGTCCGGCAGCACAGCCCTGCTGAGGTCCATGGGTGCTGCAGGGATATGCACTCTTCAGTATATTGAACTTCCATATGACCCGGAAGTACTTCCAATGGACATTAGCCCTGGCACTGGGTCCATAATAAAAGGGACCACACAAGGCAAGTTGGAGCTGGAAGGAAGGAGGGCAACACTCGACTGGTAGGTGGGAAAGGAGAAGTGATTGTACAGAGAAATGTCTGCTTGTTACATTTGAGAGGTATTATCATCCATTATTTAAACCCGGGACTGTGCTGGTGTCTTTGTGTTTGCCCATTTCCATCACAGTAGCTAATAGCTAAGCTGTCCCAATATGTCCTCCAGGTTCTTCTTAAAGGTTGTCAAGGTTTCTGTTTCAACTCCATGTCTCGGTAGTTCGTTCATGGGTCCCACTACTCTGTATAAAAGAGTCGTGAAGCGTCCTAGTGTGGTGTTTCTAAGATTCTGTGTTTTATCTGTGGGTAAAATGGGGGAAGAAGCCCTGTGGAGAACACATAAATGGCACCCAGACTGGCCAAGCAGAGGTTTAAACCCAGGACTGTGGTGCCATCGAGTCCTAACCACTGCGCCGCCATGCTGCCTTACACCTGAGTGTGTCTCCTCTAATTGGACAGACAGACGTCGGGTCACAACTGACCCAAACAGACAGCGAGATTCTTTTGTAAAGTTAAACAGGCTGCACCTTCCCCCGTGCCGACTGATCTAGTCTGAATTATTATTATTATTATTATTATTTTTTTTTTTCTTGCTGTGCCACAGATACAGAGATTTCTTCTTTTCACGCACTGATGAGGTGGCAGCAACTGTCAGGCCGACATGACAGAAGCAGCCTTCAGCTGGCACTTGCCGTCCATGCTAATGAGCAAAAGCCACATCGCTGGGTGAAAGGTCAAAACAATTATCAAACATTCCCTTATTAAAAAAAAAATAGAACAGGAGCGTCAAGTTCCTGCCACATTTTGAATACAGGAAAAAAAAAAACACGCGGTTGCTGTTGTTCGTTAAGGAAAGGCTTTGAAAGGGGAGCGCGAGCAGGGGGGACACAGAGAGAGGACATAATATTCACAATTATCCAATGGCGACTCATTAGGACGACGGATTATTCCATTATTTGCTGCTCCATGTGATAGTAAGCAAGAGTGACAAGAAGCACTTGAATCGCATTATGGATTAATAAGCAGCTGGGGCTCTGTGTGGGCCGCACGCTGCGATGACACGCGTCTCGCTTACTGAGCGGCGCCGGCACGCCGCACAAATCGCCTTTTGAAGACAATCCCCATTAGCACTATTGATTCCTCGGTATGTAAATGAAGCATTTTGGTGGCAGAGACATCGAGAGACGGTGCGAAGAGACGCCAGGGGCCTTGGGGTTCTCCTGACATTGTCAGAAGAGTGGCGCACACACACACACACACATGTCTCTCTGCACGCGCGCGCGTGTGTGTCTGTGTGTGTGCGTTTGACGTCCAGTCGTAATTAGCGGGAGATGAAGTGGCATACAGCTGGCACATCCTGGTGCTGCAGTCCCCTCTTTGTGGATCTCTTTGGGATAAACATTTCTGCCGATGCAGCCTTGAGAGCGAGTGAGTGAGTGTGCCAGTGTGCCAACCATCCAAGGCTGAAGCTGCTTTGGCACTCACGGCTGACTCTGAAACAAACACAGTCATTTATTGGGTGAACTAGCAGAGCATCATGGGGGGCCGAATTCTACCCTATACTGACAGGTACACAGCAGCAGGATGGGACTTTACACTCGAACAGTCGCACGTCTGTACGTACGGGAGCAGAATTGAAACATTCTGACTTGAATGAGAGTCCGACAGACAGGTAGAAATGAAAGTCACAGTGTAACAAACAGAAAGATGTGAAAGGCACTATATGATAGATAGATAGATAGATAGATAGATAGATAGATAGATAGATAGATAGATAGATAGATAGATAGATAGATAGATAGATAGATAGATAGGAAAGGCACTATATAATAGATAGATAGATAGATAGGAAAGGCACTATATAATAGATAGATAGATAGAAAAGGCACGATATAATAGATAGATAGATAGATAGATAGATAGATAGATAGATAGATAGATAGATAGATAGATAGGAAAGGCACTATATAATAGATAGATAGATAGATAGGAAAGGCACTATATAATAGATAGATAGATAGATAGGAAAGGCACTATATAATAGATAGATAGATAGAAAAGGCACGATATAATAGATAGATAGATAGATAGATAGATAGATAGATAGATAGATAGATAGATAGATAGATAGATAGATAGATAGGAAAGGCACTATATAATAGATAGATAGATAGATAGGAAAGGCACTATATAATAGATAGATAGATAGATAGGAAAGGCACGATATAATAGATAGATAGATAGATAGATAGATAGATAGATAGATAGATAGATAGATAGATAGATAGATAGATAGATAGATAAATAGATAGATAGGAAAGGCACTATATAATAGATAAATAGATAGATAGGAAAGGCACTATATAATAGATAGATAGATAGATAGATAGATAGATAGATAGATAGATAGATAGATAGAAAAGGCACTATATAATAGATAGATAGATAGATAGATAGATAGATAGATAGATAGATAGATAGATAGATAGATAGGAAAGGCACGATATAATAGATAGATAGGAAAGGCACGATAGATAGATAGATAGATAGATAGATAGATAGATAGATAGATAGAAAAGGCACTATATAATAGATAGATAGATAGATAGATAGATAGATAGATAGATAGATAGATAGATAGATAGATAGATAGATAGATAGATAGATAGATAGGAAAGGCACTATATAATAGATAGATAGATAATCTTTTTATTTGTGATTTAGTTGTTCCCTGCACAGACTCGAGGCCCCCCATGCCAGACACAGCAAAGCAGCCCCACAACATCACTGAGCCTCCTCCATGTCCCACAGTACGTCTGTTGTTCATTTCTTTGAAAGCTTCATTGTTTAATCTGTGGACACAGAGCTGATGTGACTTGTCTAAAAGCTCCCGTTGTGTCTCGTCTGTACAAGGGACATTCTCCTAGAAGCACTGTGGCTTTTCAATATGCATTTGAGCAAACTTCAGTCTGTTTTTTTTTATGTGGAGCCCTCCTGGGTCTTCTTCCATTGAGCCCACTGTCACTCCAAACGCAACGGATGGTGTGATCAGACACTGATGGGCCTTGGCTTTGGAGTTCAGCTTGTACCTCTTTGGATGTTGTCCTTGGCTTTTTGTCTGCCATTCTCACTATACTCCTGCCCATTCTGGGGTCGATTTCCCTCTTACGGCCACATCCAGGGAGGTTGGCTGCAGTCCCATGGACCTTAAACTTCTTAATAATATTTGAAACTGTTGTCATAGGAACATCAGGCTGCATGGATGGTCTTCTCACCTTTGCCTTTCACATGCTTATCTATCATTTTCTTTCTGATCTCCTCAGACAGCTCTCTCCATTGCTGTCTCTGGTCCGTGTTCAGTGTAGGACCCACGGTGACACCAAACAGCAGCGTGACGACTTTTCCCCATTTCACTCGTCTGAATGACTGAGTGCACGATTGGAGACGTGTGCGTGATACGAATTCAAGTAAACGGCTTGTCTGAAAAAATCGCTCAAATCTGATTATTTAGGATCTTTTCAAACGGTCCCAACAAATGTGTGCAGGCCATTTTAGATCTTTGTAGACTAAACAGTACTTTTCACATTTGCTTCGCTCTACTCCATGACATCTTAAAGGCCTGCCAGTATACAGGGGACAATTGCTTCTCATGTCATCACTTATCAAGAGGCATGCCGTACTTTTTCAATGAGCTGTAAGAGGACTAAGAAATTTGTCCACATCTGGAAATGAGGAAGGGGGCAAATACTTTTTCACAGGCACTGAGGTCTAAACATAACATTCCTTGTAGTTTATTATGATAACATCATATATTTCTTTACCTTTTTAATATCCTCTGCACGTTGCTTAGATTGGTGTTTCTCAGTCGTTTGGTTGCTACCCACTTTTGGGTCATGGGTTGTCACAGGTGGGTTCTGAGCTGCTATTGTTTATAATGGTAGTGAATTTACGGTGGGTCACGAAGTGGCACGTAAGTAGGTCACCACTTTGATGATCATGCTGGTACCACACTCTGATGATCATAGTCGATTACCACCCCCCCAACTGACAATCATGCTTAATTCAACAAAGGAGAGCTTTCTCACCCTTGCTTGATTCACTAAGAGGGACCACCCCTCCACACTCTGATGATCATACCTTTGGTGGGCCACGAGGACCCTTACATGGGAAAAAGTAGGTCACAACCTTGGTGGGTCATATTAGAAAGGTTGAGAAACACTGGCTTAGATGATGTTAATGTCTCAACATAAACCCGTCAGTCCTTGTCAGAGGTCGCTTCCATTGAAGGATTTGCCAACTCCGCTCGGGGAATGACGGGGCATGGAAGATAAGTGAGGAGGCTCTACTACCCACTGCATCGTCCTGCCATCCTTAAGCCATGATACATTTGTATTTCATGTAGGTAATTAATGGAAGGTTCTAACAGAAACTCCACAAGGTGTTTAATGTTACTGACTTCAGCAACTTGGTAATGCCTGTCAGATGCCCGCTAACCTGCCAGATGCCCGCCATTGCTTGGTTTAACTCTGTGGTGTAACCTGCTCTTTTGGTTTGTGTTCCTGCAGATGGCAGCCCTCCAGAGTCCATTCTACGGTGACAAGATGAACCTTCTCTCTCTGTGCCACAAAATAGAGCAATGTGACTACCCACCACTGCCCACAGAGCACTACTCCGACAAGGTAGGAATTCTTCATACCATGTTTTATAAACCTGAAATGTAAAAGTTACCAAGTGTCACGGAGTGAGAACAACACCCACACCTCCCTTTGTGTAGTTTTCGAGGCGCCTGGTGGCCGGTGGATGGCAGGGTGGTCATTTCTCCTGCTTCTCCACTCCAGAGATCTAGAATCAAAGCCAAGCCCACCCACCATCTGTGAAGGGTTAACCCACTGTCCCTGTGCTTGTACAGCTCTGTGCCAAAGTCATCGTCACTTGTGAAAAGATGCTGAAAAGTGGCAAACGCTTTCAAGGGCAATGTCATGAATAGCTTTGAACGAGCAGTGAACATTCTAGAAAGTGCAGTACGCCAAAAGAATGAAGTCGGTATCTGGTGGGCCCACCACCGTTTGTCTTCTCTTCAGTCGGTTGTCATTTCACTAATTCCACCCACCTAGTGAAATAGTCCACACCCACCATCAGGTAAGTCTTCTGATCCTTGCTAATTGGAAAGGTTCCCATTGAGTCCATGCCTGGGCACTGCCCTGGAGTGGCAATGCTCACTGGTTGAAGCTGTCCAGAGGGGATGCCAGGTGGGGTTTTGTATTGCTGACAGGTAGTACAAATCTCGACACTGGACCAGGCATCTTTGCGTATCGTCAGCCACCGTGCCGCCTCCAGGATCTTAAAGAGTGTTTTTGTGTGTCCAAGGTGACCACCAGTCCGGCTGTCATGGTAGTATTGTAGGAGATACCAACTGATAATGGTAACCTCAATCCTTGGTCGTAACACAGTGATAAAGGACCCCTTGAATTCCTATAATGTATGCGGTCTGGCCTCTTCCCTGAGCCCCCTCTCCATCCCCGACATACAGGACTAGCAGCTTGCGATTGTTCAGGGTGGAGATCAGGCCAAAAGGTTGGAGTGCCGTCTCTCGTTTGTCGGTGCTTTGCGGGTATTACGTGGTTGTCCTGCACTATTTTCTTGATTGGATTTAAGTTTTGTCTCGTGCCCGTCCTTGCATCGTCTTCTTCGGAGGGAGCTGTCCCACCCATCTCACCCCGAAGCGCTTCCGAAGCGGTGAAACTTTATATTCATCTCTACGGTTCACAGGATCTGAAGGACTTCATTTACATCTGTCATGGACATTGTCGTGAGTGTTTACTGTTGGGTGTTGTATTTGTTATCGCCGTAGGGGAAGGGGAGGGTTATCTGATCATTTGTTGTTTATTTTCCATTTAATATATTATTATTCATTTATTTGATTTATTGGATTTCGTGTCTCGGTCTATGAGTGAGTGTGGGTTGGGCCAAGTCTGGGGGCATTCCTGGAATCCCCAGCAAAAAAATCAATAAATCACCGTCCCTTCGACAGTGTGAATCTGAGCGCCACCGGACTGTTACAAAGTTCCCGAAGGTCCTCCCCGTGTCCACATGACCCCAGCTCCACTTCGGGCTTTGGCTGTCTGAATCGGTTTGATGATGTGGAGGTCAGGGCTCTGTCCAGTGCAGGATTCTCTGGTCCTCTTGTTATGATCTTGTGCCATGCTGCAGAGCAAAAGCTGGGACCGATCAGACTCCTTCCTGATGGTACTACATGATGGATACGAATCTGGCTGCACTTGTCAGCAGTCGGAGGGTCCATCAATTTTGTTCAAATCCCCAACTCAGTTTGCAGAAATGCAGCGCCAGACCTGCATGAAAACCTCCACAGTGGCCTACAGATAGTCAGCCATCTGATGTTCTCCGGCCTGTTGGTTGAAAGCTAAAACGTTCAGACTTTAAGGACCTGCTGACATTTTTCTGTGCCCCCGTCGTTACGTATTCATGTGCAGGTGAGTCGTTTTCTTTATTTCCATCTTGGAGGGATGGCTTTTTGGTCACATCTCTTCCATGAAGACGTCTCTGAACTGTAGATGAGTGGTTTTCATCAGTTCCGCGTTGACAGCAAATAGCGATTTCAAATTGAAGTAAGCTTGATGCATTGCTCGTTTGCTGCTCTCGGTTTCCATGGCCGTCCACTGCGTTTCCAGTCCTCAAACTCACCATTATCAGATCTTCCAGCCCTGCCTGGGGTTCAAGTGCTTGTTCTGTTTCTTTTGTTTATGATCTGCAGTATTCTTTACGTTTTATGGATCTGCAGCTAAGCCAGAGTTACGTTCCATGTGTTTTGTGGGTGGTCCCCCATGAGGCGGGGCGGGGTCACCTGCCAATCACCGTCCTTATAAATCCAGGGAGCCTCTCGCGGTTCCTGGCAGTTCATTGTGAATGCACTCTGGAGTTGGTGAGTCCTTGTGCTGTGGTTTTTGTGGATTTTGACCATTTTGCTCTGTTTTTTTTTTTACTTTGCCCCTGCCTGGGGTTCAAGTGCTTGTTTTGTGTCTTTGTTGTTCTTTTTTTGCTTTATTTGTATGTGTCACTGTCTCTTTTGTTTATGATCTACTGTATTCTTTACGTTTTATGGATCTGCAGCTAACCCTGTGTTATGTTCCATGTGTTTTGTGGGTGGTCCCCCAAGAGGTGGGGCCACCTGCCAATCACCATCCTTATAAAGCCAGAGGGCCTCTCACACTTCCTAGCAGTTCATTGTGAATGCGTGTTGTGGTGCAAAATTTTGTATATAAGTTGCTAGTACTATGTTAGCCATTATGGATGTAGTGAGAATTCAATCAAAATCACCAATTTTGCTATGAAAATGGAGGAGGTCCTTCTCACTGGCAGTCCAGGTTACGAAGATGTCATCTATATAACGGAGAATGAACTTGTACAGGTTCCACATCAAGCATGGCAACAGAGATGTTCCTGTAGCAGCCGACTTCAACAGCCATGGACACTGCAAAAGGGACTTTAAAGTCACAGGGCGTATGGGCAACTTCAGAACACACCAAGAGAGAAGAGAATGGGAAGCTAAAATGTAATACATTACAACAAGAGACAAGAGTTTCATGGCCAGATATGAGGATTGTTTGCATCTCTCGGACTGACACAGATAACCTGACTACAGACCCACATTGTATGGAAAAACTCCTCAAAAACTTCCAAAGACTCTGTTGGACAGTCATCTCATCAAAAGATCTTGAACATTAGAACAATCTGGACGAGAACAGGCCATTCAGCCCAACAAAGCTCACCAGTCCTATCCACTTATTTCTTCCAAAAAAACTTTAAGTTGAGTTCTGAAGGTCCCTTAAGTCCTACTGTCTACCACACTACTTGGTCGCTTATCTCACATGTCTGTGGTTATCTGTGTGAAGAATAAACTTCCTAATGTTTTTTGTGAAATTGACCCTTAACAAGTTTCCAAATGTGTCCTTGTGCTATTGATTTACTCATTTTAAAGTCACCGTCTCGATCCACTGGAAAATTCCCTTCATAATTTTGCACACGTCAGTCAGGTCTCCTCTTCATCTCCTTTAATGGCTCAGCTCTCTTAATCTTCCCTCATAACCCATCCCCTGTAGTCCTGAATCAGCCGTGTCGCTCTTATCTGGACTTTCTCTTGGGCTGCTATGTCATTTTTATAGTCTGGAGACCAAAATGTCACCCAGTACTCCAGATGAGGCCTCACCAGTGTGTTATAAAGACTTGAGCAGAACCTCCTCTGTGACTTGTACTCCACACATCAAGGCGTGATATAACCTGACATTCTGTTTGCCTTCTTAATGGCCTCTGGATGTAGATTGCGACAAGTCCACTACGACTCCTAAATCCTTTAATCTTTCTTCATTACTCATCCCCTGTAGCCCCTTAATCAGCCTAGTTGCTCTTCTCAGGAGTTTCTCTTGAGCAGCTATGTCCTTTTTGTCAAAACTGCACACAGGACTCCAGATGAGACCTCACCAGTGTGTTATAAAAACCTGAGAAGAACACATCAAGGCGCTATATAACCTGACATTCTGTTAGCCTTCTTAATGGCTTCTGAACACCGTCTGACAGTCGATAACTTAGAGTCCACTTGACTATACTTTGCTCTCCGCTCTTGCTAAATGAATCTTAGCCTGGAGAGGTCTATTAAATAAAGAGAGGTGAAGGTCCCGGTAGGGTTTATCTGCTCAGGTCATCAAAACATTTTGATGGCGTTCTTAGAAAAAACAGAAAAATCAATCGTTTTGGAAATGTCTGCTGAATGGCAGAATGAGAGCTAACAAGCCAGGGAATGAAATAACGGGTTTAATTAACAACAACAATTGGCTTCTAATTAAGAAACTAGTTGGATTGAAATCAGTTGGAGTTGGAAGCTCCAATTTAGCTGGTCATTTCTCATCTCGTTTCACGTCTCATTTCTGTTTGGGGGTGGCACGGTGGCGCAGTGGGTGGTGCTGCTGCCTTGCAGTTGGGAGACCCAGGTCCTCCCTGCGTGGAGTTTGCATGTTCTCCCCGTGTCTGCGTGGGTTTCCTCCCACATTCCAAAGACATGCCTGTTAGGTGTATTGGCGATCCTAAATTGTCCCTAGTGTGTGCTTGGTGTGTGTGTGTGCTCTGCGGTGGGCTGGCACCCTGCCCGGGGTTTGTTTCCTGCCTTGCGCCTTGGGGTTGGCTCCAGCAGACCCCCATGACCCTGTAGTTAGGATATAGGGGGTTGGATAATGGATTGATGGATGGATGGATTTCTGTTTGGCTGCCATTTAATGAAGAAAACAGGGCTATTGAAATGAAGGGAAAAGGAGTTAATTAGCAATGAAAACTGGTCAATGATTAGGTAAAGGGTTAGAACAAAAACCTGCAGCCACTGCAGCCCTCCAGGACCGGAGATGGACACCCATGTCCTAGATGGTCTCCCCATCCAAGTACTGGCCAGGCATGAACACACTTAGCTTCATGTGGACGACCTCTTCTGACGCGCATGTGGTACGGCTGGAAGTGCTTTTGCAATTCTTTGGGACTGAAGTACTTTGGGATCCCTAGTCCATGACAGCCTGTTTGTCTGCATTTCTGCACATCTGGTAACACCTGTCTACTTGAGAGAGACCTTGATGATGCAGGATGAGCACCCTGTGTCTTGTGGGTCCGCTCACTTCATCCAAGGTGTAAAGGTTTGGAAGTTCAACCACCACATCGACTGTGGCCTCACCCTTTTTAGTCCGACTATCCCCTGCGCACTTTGCTTCCTTCTACACAGATGTTTCTGTTTCAGTCCATCAGATGATGCCATTGATCATTAGCACCTTAATCAAGTCCTGGACTCAGTGCCTAGAAAGATCTCACGTTTTTAACCGGAACATTCTCAACCTCTTACGTGAGTTTCTTTCTTTAAGGATCTTCCAATATCTGATTTCTTCACTTTTTGTAAAAAAACGAATGTTTGGGACTTCTGCTCTTTTCTATTGACACAGTAATCCAGAACCTTCTTAAGTTTTTGTGTGAACTGTCTGAAGTGTCTCTGACTCTTGCAAATGGCTGTAGGTTTTCTTCAGAATCCCTCAGGCATGTTCAACTTGGGATATTTGTCAACTCTTACCTGGCTGAGGGTCCCATTCAGGGTCACCTCCTGAACAAATTATAATGGATGAACCTCACGGGGACTGAATGAAGTGGGATCATAACACTTTCTGACTGAATCGTAGGGTGGCATCAAAGAATATAAATCTGGACACGTTTCCCCATCAACCATTTGCAGCACCATTACTGCGAATCTGTGACGGCTCAATTGCTTTTGTTTCCTGCTCACCATAAGTGTTTATCTAGCCAAACCGCTCCTGGCTCTTTCCTACGCTGAGCTGAGGAGTCTCTGAGGAGCCTCTTGGCATACATTCTGCAGATTTAAATAGATTTTGGCAGACATTGTTGGCCGCTGGGGTAATGCAAATGAATCCTTTTCGAGGCTCCATGGAGAACTGCTGGCTTCCCTCTTTAACGGATACCACCTTCCTCCACAGCCTGTAATATTCTTCTTTCCAAAGAGCCCACCACACTTTTCCTTTATGGAGTTTGTCCTGCTTTGGACAAGTTAATTTCCTTAAGCCCTGGGTAACAACCTGTGGGTCAGGTTGACATCCCCATTAAGGAGGTCTTTATAGGAAGTAGGCCTGTTGCCCTCTGCATCCACTGGAACTAGGAGATTGATCAACAGTGATAAAGGCATGGTGGATGTGGGGTACTAGAATGATAGGAAATGCTTTGACACCTGAAAAGATGGAGCCACCTTGGGTGCATGCAGCTCACATTAAGGACGTTGGTGATTCCATGACCACCCCATGGGCCTGATCCTTTAAGAGATGAACAGGGCTGTGGTTGTAATTTAATGATGGCGAAGGGTTAGACCATTCGCTGGATTTGCTCCTCGATGTCAACTTTCTCAACGACCAGATCGTGTTCCTTTTTTCATGAAGAACGTGCTGAACTTCCTCTTCAATGCTGCTGGAATATGAAAAGCGGTCAACCACTTCCAGTGCTTTTCTAGGTAATGATGACAGCTCAGTTACTTGGCCATGGATATTGTATTGCACGGGTAAGACGCGTGTCAAAAGAATTCTCAGAGTCCAAGAGTTCGTTTTAAAGGTATTTAGTGAAAGTTAAAAGCTAATAATCCACACAAGAATAAAAGAAAAAATAGTTATACATGTAGAATAAAAGGCAAAAAAAAAAAAGGAAAAATGTATCTTCTTAAACTTAGCTTTTCTTGAAAGACTTTAGTTATTTCTATGCTTAAAGGTTCTTAATTTCTTCTTCTGTACGCCGTAGCGTACTGTGCGGTACTTAAGTAGACAAGTTTTCTTTACTTGTTATTTCTCACATTCAAAGAGCCCGTAGGCCATCGAGCACTGTTACTGTGGTCTCGTTTCTTCTTCTCTACTTAAAGGTTCTTAGCTTCTTCTTCTGTACGCTTTACGTACGGCACAACACATAAATTAAGTGCTGTTTTCTTATATATTTACAGTAATCCCTCACTTATCGCGGGAGATAGGTTCCAAGGCCGACCGCGATTACTGAATTTCCGCGAAGTAGGGACACCATATCTATTTAATTATTTAACGTGTATTTGGACGTTTTTAAACCCTCCCTGTATTGTTTACCACCCACCCTTTACTCTATTAATAACAGGGACAACTGCTAAGCAATATGAAATCGGTAGATAAGTTTACACTTAGTGTATAGCGAAGTACACATAGCTATATATGACGTGATGATGGTGATGAATATGCTGCGCAGTAAAAATGATGACGATGAAGGTGATAATCCCCTGAATGCAGTAGCAAGAGCACGTTAATGCTGAATGAGTGAGATGAGACTTCCTGGTTAATGCAGCACTCCGTCGCTGAGCCAATCAGCAGCACACAGGAACTTAACTGCGTGCTCTGATTGGGTAGCTTCTCAGCCATCCGCCAATAGCATCTCTTGTATGAAATCAACTGGGCAAACCAACTGAGGAAGCAAATACCAGAAGTAAAAAGACCCATTGTCCGCAGAAACCCACGAAGCAGCGAAAAATCCGCGTTATATATTTAGATATGCTTACATATAAAATCCGCAAAGTCGTGAATCCACGAAAAGTGAACCGCGAAGTAGTGAGGGATTACTGTACTTCACACATTCAAAAGGCTCGTAAGCCGTTTGGCACATAGGCAAGTGCCCAGGCACGGTCACGTGCGATCACGGTTAAAAACCATATGCCTCTACACCTTATACAAGGCAAGGCTGTCACTAACTAACTGAAGAATAATGTTTACTCCAAGCTGTTAGAAATGGTAAGAATATACCAATACGATTCTATTTACGGGGGTTATAGGAACTATATAGGAATTTATGCATTGTCATCTAAGAAATATTCATGAATCTTATAGAACAAGGAAAATGGCTCTTACAGATATCTTGGTATTTTCCAAAACCTGAGCAAAGGAGTCATTTATTGATCCAGAATGCCTTGTGCTTCTCGTCACAAGGCCACACAATTGCTTAATGGTGGAGTGGATTCATTTCATGGTATCATAAAATGTGCATCTGCTCCACTTGAGATCTCTTAAAAATGTATTTCAAGGTATCTCAATTACATTTTCAGATACTGTATCTCAAAATAACTCCCTGTGCATTTCAAGATATCTCAAATGCACTTCAAGATATCGCAAAATCACTTCCGGTCTATTTTATGATTTCTCAAATTGTATTTCAGATATCTCAAAATGAATTTGAGATATCTTAAAATGAATGGGAAGTTCTTTTAGGATATCTCTCTATTATATAACAAAAAATCTTGGGTTGAGATGTGACCTTCTCAGAAAGACACTTTGATGTCTTGTGAGAACAACCAGTTTAAAACAAGACCACGGACATCTAACCTCTCAGTTGGTGGAATGCTTTTGGCAGACACACTTCATGTGCTCTCAGCTCTTAAAAATTTTATACGTTCTAGATGGCACGTCAACGACTAAGCGAAGAAGAAAGAGCAGTGCGTCGAAAAGAGACACAAAAGTGTTGGAGAGAAAAGAAGGCAACAAAAAGAACAATAATAATCTATGTGCAAATTCTGAAAATAAGGAAAGTAATAATTAGCCCCTGCGGTGGGTTGGCACCCTGCCCAGGATTTGTTCCCTGCCTTGTGCCCTGTGTTGCTGGGATTGGCTCCAGCAGACCCCCGTGACCCTGTGTTCGATTCAGCGGGTTGGAAAATGGATGGATGGATAATTAGCCCGGACCAAGTGGTATTGAAAACCTCATAGGTCCAATCGGGGTCAGAAATAAAAGACTTCATAAAGACGTTCAAAAACGTCTGCGCGATACACATGCAGAGCAAGTTAAAGAATATGAAAGTAGGAAAGTTTGAAAGTATTAAAAAAAAAAGAAAGTAAAGGTCGAATTAGCACAAATAAACGGAAATTAGTACTCGGTGAAATAACAGAACAGCAAGAAAAACATCGAATATATGGACACAGGTGATATGTCAGAGTTATATAGATATTGTATCGCTTTAAAGTTTAAGTCAGAGACTTATAGATCGTCTAATTCATGTTGCCATCAGGGAAGAGTAGTGTTGCCTCCCAATGAAGAGGCGCATCCGCGAGAATTAAAAGATTTATTGTTTGGTGAAAGTGAAATCCACAAACACTACAGGCAAAAATATCTGAGTCTACAATAATCTTTCGCGTTCGCATCATTCAATGCTCAAAACGTAGATTTACACAATAATGGACCATACGCTATGAGAATCGGTGGTCCTGAAGCAATTAAAGCAACGATAAATTTAATTTCGAAGAAACCACAAATCAGGTGTATATTTATGATCACAAAGAAGCGATGCAACATAGAATCGAAAGAGTAGGAAACAATTCCCATGAAAATAACAATTTCTTTAAATTGTACATCCGGATAACCAAACCCGGGGGTGGGCGAGTGAAGCGAGCAGGGGGTGGAGCCCCCTAGTCTTGAAATATAAATAAGAAATCTTAAAAAGCATTCATAAGAAATCTTGAAATCTAGTAATGTTTGAGATATCTAAAACACATTTTTAGATATCTGAAATTCATTTCATGATATCTTAAAATGCGTCTCTACTCCACCTGAGATATCTTAGAAGAGTGTATTTCAAGGGATCTCACATACACTTTGTGATATCGCAAAATCACTTCCTTTACAAAATTCTTATTCTTCCAGTGGGACTTCCTGTCTATTTTTAAGAAATCTCAAAATGTATTTGAGGCATCTTAAAATGAGTGTGGCACAGCCAGCTGAGGATAATCTAATACAGAAAAGTGGTGGTCCACATATAAGCGAATCTGTGGCAAACCAAATGAACATTTAGAGATATCTCAAAATGTGATATCTTCAAATAATTTTCCTTCACATTTTAAGATATCTGCAATTAATTTTGAGATAGCACATCTGCATTTCAAGATATGTTAAATGAATTTTTATATATCTATATTTCAAAAGCACTTCCTGTAAAATTGCCTATAATTTCAATGGGACTTCCTGTTTAATATAAGAGAGTTTGAAATGCATTTGAGATATCTTAAAATGACCAGGAAGTGATCAGAGATATCTTGAAATGTATTTAAATTGCATTGTAGGTACATTATTGAGACATCTTGAAATAATTGTGAATTTCCCCTTGGGGATTAATAAAGTATCTATCTATCTATTATATAGTACCTTTCATATCTATATTTCATGAGAGAACTACTTAACAGATTTAGATTGTGTTTTTTCTATAATTTGCGGTTAATTTCGCAACCTCTCTCATTGCGCTAAATATCATAGTTCGCATGCGGTACCGATTTATTTACGCGAATCTGAGAGAGATGCAGCAGGCCGAGGGGAAGGGGACAGTGCTCTCCTCACTCACACGCCAGCCTCAGGGCGTGTTCTTTACCTCCACTTAGCTAGCAAACCAGAGAACTACTTAACGGATTTAGATTGGGTTTTTTCTAGAATTTGCTTGAACATTCCCGTTGATTTTGCAACTTCTCTCATCAAGCTAAGAATGAGAGTTCAACTGCAGGAGCGATATATGTTTGCACTAATCCGATACAGAGGCTGTGGGCCGGGGTGGGGAGCTGGGCAGGGCTATTACTGTATATATATGTGTGTATACTTACATTTACATTTATTTGCTTAGCAGATGCTTTTATCCAAAGTGACTTACAAAAGTCACATTAGGCTATGTTATATATATATATATATATAGTGTAGCATTCCAGCTGGGGAAAAGCCTGACAGCTGAGAGACTGTTGAGTCCAGTGGAGAAGGCAGAGAGATGCACAGAGGACTGCTGGAAAGTAAATGATTAACATTAAAGGAAGAAAAGGGGTTGTATCATAAGTAGAGGGGCTTGAAATGGAGGAAAGGGTTTGGTGTAGGGAATCAGAACATTTTAGGTGTCTCTCATGGCCACAACACTGACAGGTTTACAGGTAATTGTAAGTTTCTTTTCAATTTCATCATTTGTTGTTTTACATTTGTAAAATAAATTTACACAAGTGTCTTCCTTTCCCCTAGGGGACAAATAAAATCAATCAATCAATCAATAAATCTATCTATCTATCTATCATATAGTGCCTTTCCTGTCTATCTATCTATCTGTTATATAGTACCTTTCACATCTATCTATCTATCATATAGTGCCTTTCCTATCTATCTATCATATAGTGCTTTTCCTATCTATCTATCTATCTATCTATCTATCTATCTATCTATCTATCTATCTATCTATCTATCTATCTATCTATCTATCTATCTATCTATCTATCTATCTATCTATCTATCATATAGTGCTTTTCCTATCTATCTATCTATCTATCTATCTGTCTATCTATCTATCTATCTATCTATCATATAGTGCTTTTCCTATCTATCTATCTATCTATCTATCTATCTATCTATCTATCTATCTATCTATCTATCTATCTATCTATCTATCTATCTATCTATCTATCATATAGTGCCTTTCCTATCTATCTATCTATCTATCTATCTATCTATCTATCTATCTATCTATCTATCTATCTATCTATCTATCATATAGTGCCTTTCCTATCTATCTATCTATCATATAGTGCTTTTCCTATCTATCTATCTATCTATCATATAGTGCTTTTCCTATCTATCTATCTATCTATCTATCTATCTATCTATCTATCTATCTATCTATCTATCTATCTATCTATCATATAGTGCCTTTCCTATCATATAGTGCCTTTACTATCTATCTATCTATCTATCTATCTATCTATCTATCTATCTATCTATCTATCTATCAATCAATCATATAGTGCCTTTCCTATCTATCTATCTATCTATCTATCTATCATATAGTGCCTTTCCTATCTATCTATCTATCTATCTATCTATCTATCTATCTATCTATCTATCTATCTATCTATCTATCATATAGTGCCTTTCCTATCTATCTATCTATCTATCTATCTATCTATCTATCTATCTATCTATCTATCTATCATATAGTGCCTTTCCTATCATATAGTGCCTTTCCTATCTATCTATCTATCTATCTATCTATCTATCTATCTATCTATCTATCTATCATATAGTGCCTTTCCTATCTATCTATCTATCTATCATATAGTGCCTTTCCTATCTATCTATCTATCATATAGTGCTTTTCCTATCTATCTATCTATCATATAGTGCTTTTCCTATCTATCTATCTATCTATCTATCTATCTATCTATCTATCTATCTATCTATCTATCTATCTATCTATCTATCATATAGTGCCTTTCCTATCTATCTATCTATCTATCTATCTATCTATCTATCTATCTATCTATCTATCTATCTATCTATCTATCTATCTATCTATCTATCAATCATATAGTGCCTTTCCTATCTATCTATCTATCTATCATATAGTGCCTTTCCTATCTATCTATCTATCTATCTATCTATCTATCTATCTATCTATCTATCTATCTATCTATCTATCTATCTATCTATCATATAGTGCCTTTCCTATCATATAGTGCCTTTCCTATCTATCTATCTATCTATCTATCTATCTATCTATCTATCTATCTATGTATCATATAGTGCCTTTCCTATCTATCTATCATATAGTGCCTTTCCTATCTATCTATCTATCATATAGTGCTTTTCCTATCTATCTATCTATCATATAGTGCTTTTCCTATCTATCTATCTATCTATCTATCTATCATATAGTGCCTTTCCTATCTATCTATCTATCTATCTATCTATCTATCTATCTATCTATCTATCTATCTATCTATCTATCTATCTATCTATCTATCTATCATATAGTGCTTTTCCTATCTCTCTCTCTCTCTCTCTCTCTATCTATCTATCATATAGTGCCTTTCCTCTCTATCTATCTATCTATCTATCTATCTATCTATCTATCTATCTATCATATAGTGCTTTTCCTATCTCTCTCTCTCTCTCTCTCTCTCTCTCTCTCTCTCTCTCTATCTATCTATCATATAGTGCCTTTCCTATCTATCTATCTATCTATCTATCTATCTATCTATCTATCTATCTATCTATCTATCTATCTAAACAACAACACTTTTATGGCTCCGCTACAAAGGTACGGTCGTTCTTAATTGCTTCATTGGCTTCCTGCGGTGCACGACTGAGACTTATAAGAATGAGCCAGCATGAGAGAAAAAAAAAAGGATGACACAAAAGAAAAGGAAAGGAAAAGAGCATGGAGGCGGAACAAGGGAGGCAGAAATGAGAGAGGAAGCAGGCGGTTGGGCATGGAGCCCTAGGACGGAGAGTGTGGCCTGCGCTCAGGAGTCGCTCCTGTTGAATGTTCTAGTAGCAGGAGTGACCAGTAGGCTCAGGAGTGTCCTCTCCCCATGAGGAGCCAACAGATCTGCGGTGCTGAGAGGACAGAGTGTGTATTCGCCGGGTGGAGCCTGATAAGGCAGCGGTGGCTCCTCACAGACGCCATAGGGTTAGCAATGGGGACACAGGCCAGGAGAAGAAAGGTGTCTGCGCCCGCTGGAGGAAGTCTCCTCGTCTGCAAGGTCCAGACAGGACAAGCCGAAGAGGAGTCTGATTTTTAAAGGGGTACCGAGGCTCACGGCTGCCTGAATTTCAACCTCGTTTTAATGGACTATTTATGGATTGATTTTAATCTCCACGGAGCACTTCACTTTATTGTTAATTTATTAATTACAGACATTGCACTGCACTTTTTGAACATTGTTGTTTATTTTAATAGAAGCACTGAGCACTTTGCACCTTCCCCTTGCCCTCATCTGCTCAGCTCATCCCGGTTACGTTATCGGCGGTGTTGGCTTCAAGAGACTCCCTAAAATGAAGAGAGCGTATGGAGCCTTGACCATCACAGCGAGTTGATGTCAGAGCCTAAAACGCCTCCAAAAAGTAACTTCTGCTAAAGGGGACAATGCCAGCTCTTGAGGCCAAGGGTGGACTTACTTTTTCCCCAAGAGGCCATTATACGTATCATTATTTGTGTTGAATGAATGACTGAAAAGGCAAATTTCCCCTGTGTTTTTATTCAAGTGGTAATCAGCGTTAAAGTCCGCAGTGCACCATCCACTAGAATGTATTTTGTAATGCATGAAGAAATAAAAAGCACTGCATTTGTCATTCCAACAGATGGTGACAATTAACCAATTGAATGTCAGCTGGTGCCTTCCAATAAAAGCCTTGTTAAACAAATATCTGAATTGCGATATTTGGATCTGACAGCCCTACAGTAGACGGGTCACTTGCCAAACTCTGGCCTTTTGAGACTTGGGTCACAAAGACAACCATCGGTTCATTTTCGTAGTCATATGAGAGGATGGCAGAAAGACGTCCTGTCTGAGCCACGGAAACGACAGGGCTGAGGACGCCATTGGCCCTACGGTACAGGATCCATTTCTAGTCACTCCGTGTCGAGTCTTAGGCTCCGTGAAGTAGTTTTTCTCCTTCTAAATAGTTCAAAAAACAGGAATAAAGATGTCTTGACTTTAATTTGCTTTTTTGATTTATGAAAGTGATATTTGGACGTAAACGGCATTTTCTCTCTTGTTTTGCAAAGTGTGAAAGCAGACCAGGGTGCCTATTGTGTGGCACAGCTGCTTTGTTGAAGTCACAATGGCTTGGTCAGGAGTTCTTTTTTTTTTTCTTTTAAATGTGGAAATCTCCCTTTGTGTTAGCCAGGGGCTGATGTACCCGTCTGGCCCCAGCAATGCCTTCTTCTCTTTTTGCAGTTTTGATTTCCCTCTGGCGAAGCATGCGGTGATACCGCTTTGGGTGTCAAAAGCAGCTCTATGCCACCAAAACCCCCGAGAGTAGGGCCGCCAGATGGTAGTGGGCTCATAGCAGGCATGACTGTCAGGGTTTGAAACGAGGCCAGGTCCAGGCTCGAAAACTTCTTTATTGCTGTGCCCGCAACACGCCGCACGCCTCTGGCAAGTGGCGGCAGCAGCAGCAGCAACTGAGAACCGAAAGAAAGATGACGACGTTTCCCATTTTGCTTGTCGGTTACTTTTTTGTTTTGCAATCCCCCTCATTAAGGAGTTTTCGATTGGCATTTACTTACAACGCAGTGTAGCCCCCCTTCTTAATATTTACAGATGTTCTTTGCAGATTCTTATAATGTTTGTAATGTGTACACAACTTGGGCCGTTGTTCTGATCAAACGAGTGTCTGATTTTACAGAACAATGCCACCGATTTGTAACGGGTGCCATTATGAGTGCAGGGCACTCCTAGACTAGGATACGTAGACACACACAGGACCCCTCGTATTTATATTGAAATACCTGCAGTTAACACTCACATTTATGAAATCAGTGCCCTCAAACTGACATGACCATTGAGACGATCGACCCTCTCTGAAAAGACTCGACCTGGTAGAGATCCCCATAACATATGCCTTCTACTTGTCACCATTTACTTAATTTCCCAGTAAAGCTCATCCTGTCCCCCTTCGTAACCCACTTGTTAATATTTACAGAAGTTAATTTTCAGATTCTTATATCGTTTACAATTTGCAAATGACGTGGGCCTTTGTTCTGATTTTACAGAACAATGCTACCGACATTCCTTCTCCCTTCTTAATCTATCCATCCATCCATCCATTTTCCAACCTGCTGAATCCAAACACAGGGTCACGGGGGTCCGCTTGAGCCAATCCCAGCCAGCACCGGGCGCAAGGCAGGAACCAAACCCAGGCAGGGCGTCAGCCATGTCAATGCTCGGCAGCCATCAAATTGAACTGAACTGGAGAGATTTTGTATGATAGAATGGTCAACAAGACCTCCATCCAGAATCAGACACTCATCACAGGCTATAGGAGGACAGCGTCTAGAGGCTGTTAGATTTGAAAAGGAGGCTCAACTAAGTATTGATGTCATATCTCTGTTGGGGGGGCCCACATTTATGCAGCTGTCTAATTTTGTTATGATGCATATTGTATATTTTCTATTAATCCAATAAACTTAATGTCACTGCTGAAATACTACTGTGTCCATAAGGCATGTCAGATATTAAAAGGAAGTTGCTACTTAGAAAGCTCAGCCAATGAGAAACAGAAATCCAAAGAATTATTCATATGACTGTACAGTTAGGTCCATAAATATTTGGAGAGAGACAACTTTTTTCTCATTTTGGTTCTGTACATTACCACAATGAATTTGAAATGAAACAACTCAGATGCAGTTGAAGTGCAGACTTTCAGCTTTAATTCAGTGGGGTGAACAAAACGATTGCATAAAAATGTGAGGCAACTAAAGCATTTTTTGAACACAATCCCTTCATTTCAGGGGCTCAAAAGTAATTGGACAATTGACTCAAAGGCTATTTCATGGGCAGGTGTGGGCAAGTCCGTCGTTATATCCTTATCAATTAAGCAGATAAAAGGCCTGGAGTTGATTTGAGGTGTGGTGCTTGCATGTGGAAGATTTTGCTGTGAACAGACAACATGCGGTCAAAGGAGCTCTCCATGCAGGTGAAAGAAGCCATCCTTAAGCTGCGAAAACAGAAGAAACCCATCTGAAAAATTGCTCCAATATTACAAGTGGGAAAATCTACAGTTTGGTACATCCTGAGAAAGAAAGCAAGCACTGGTGAACTCAGCAACGCAAAAAGACCTGGACGTCCACAGAAGACAACGGTGGTGGATGATCACAGAATCATTTCCATGGTGAAGAGAAACCCCTTCACAACAGCCAACCAAGTGAACAACACTCTCCAGCGGGTAGGCGTATCGATATCCAAGTCTACCATAAAGAGAAGACTGTATGAAAGTAAATACAGAGGGTGCACTGCAAGGTGCAAGCCACTCATAAGCCTCAAGAATAGAAAGACTAGATTGGACTTTGCTAAAGAACATCTAAAAAAGCCAGCACAGTTCTGGAAAAACATTCTTTGGACAGATGAAACCAAGATGAACCTCTACCAGAATGATAGCAAGAACAAAGTATGGAGAAGGCGTGGAACAGCTCATTATCCAAAGCATATCACATCATCTGTACAACACGGTGGAGGCAGTTGGATGGCTTGGGCGTGCATGGCTGCCAGTGGCACTGGGACACTCGTGTTTATTGATGATGTGACACAGGACATCAGCAGCCGGATGAATTCTGAGGTGTTCAGAGACATCCTGTCTGCTCAAATCCAGCTAAATGCAGTCAAATCAATTGGGTGGCGTTTCATGATACAGATGGACAATGACCCAAAACATACAGCCAAAGCAACCCAGGAGGTTATTAAAGCAAAGAAGTGGAAAATTCTTGAATGGCCAAGTCAGTCACCTGATCTTAACCCAATTGAGCAGGCATTTCACTTGTTGAAGACTAAACTTCAGACAGAAAGGCCCACAAACAAACAGCAACTGAAAGCCGCTGCAGTAAAGGCCTGGCAGAGCATTAAAAAGGAGGAAACCCAACATCTGGTGATGTCCAGGAGTTCAAGACTTCAGGCTGTCATTGCCAGCAAAGGATTTTCAACCAAGTATTAGAAATGAACATTTGATTTCCAGTTATTTAATTTGTCCGATTTTGAGCCCCTGAAATGAAGGGATTGTGTTAAAAAAATGCTTTAGTCGTCTCACATTTTTATGTCTCACATTTTTATTTTTAAAATCGTTTTGTTCACCCCACTGAATTAAAGCTGAAAGTCTGCACTTCAACTGCATCTGAGTTGTTTCATTTAAAATTCATTGTGGTAATGTACAGAACCAAAATGAGAAAAAAGTTGTCTCTCTCCAGATATTTATGGACCTAACTGTACAGTCATATGAATAATTCTTTGGATTTTTGTTTCTCATTGGCTGAGCTTTCAAAGTAGCAAATTTCATCAAGAACACGTGGACACAGTTAGAAACTTGTTAAGAGTAAATTTCGCACAAACATTAGGAAGTTTTTCTTTACTCAAAGAATGGTAGACACTTGGAATAAGCTACCAAGTAGTGTGGTAGACATTAAGACACTGGGGGCTTTCAAAACTCGACTTGATGTTTCCCCCCCTTGGGTGTTGCAATAGGACATGAAACATACCTAACGTTCATAAGTACACTACAAGGAATGAGCAAGCGAAATTCCAGCTTCCCACCCATATGGAAAGTGGGAGAATTAGTGAGGAGTCAGTGAGGGCTTTGTCATTTATATGTAGAGATTATTGTTTGGCAGCTAATTAAGGACAAATAAACGATTAAGGGGTCGAAGTCTTCAAGACCAAGCCAAATAAAATGAACTGAAAAGAAGTTAATTAGCAGCAAAAAAACAGGTCACTATTTAAGAAAAGGGTTACAATGAAAACCTGCAGCCTCTGGGGCCCTCCAGGACCGGAGTTGGGGACCCCTGCTCTCGCGTGCCTATTTCTCTTGCCCGGTTTGGCTCTAAAACTAATCAGCACATCGTCATCTCTTAACAGCCTTATGTTTGGGATTTTTATTTAGCTCTTTACTGTCTTCAAGAAACTGACACACCGCCATCATCAAGATATTGATGTTGTCAGTGTCAGAGGACCCTAAAATATCGTAATCCGTCGAAAACCGGAGATCAAAATTTTTGACGAATCCAAAGCTTTCACTCCTCCCCAATGTGATAATAATAATAATACATTTTATTTATATAGCGCCTTTCCCATGCTCAAGGCACTTACAGAATATAAGAAAGAACAGCAGGGAATGCAGTATATAGCATTGTACAAACCAGATAAATAAATAAAGAAGATTACGACAGTGACTTCAGATAATGTATGATAGGTTACGGTTGTTGCAGTGCTACCGGTGGATGGACTCCATTTCCCAGCAGCCCCAAAGGGGGTTGCCCTCATTGGATGTCTGAAATGGGCGCAGGGGCTGATGGGGACAAGAAGGGCCAGTGGGGAACTTGAAAGGGGGCCGGAGAAGCAGTAAGAGGGAGAGCTGTGTTCTGTGTATCCCATCCTACATAACCACTGTGAAGTCATTTGTGCCCAGGATCGTTTCTCACAAGGATGAATGGACCGTCTCATGCCTGCCTGTCATGTGTATAGTGGTGGATTAGTCGTTCTGCGTCTTCAGAGGGAGCGCTCTCGCAAATCTCACTCCTGGCCGCTCAGGACTACCGGTAGGACTGTTTAGTTCATTTATTACGGAAACTGTTCCTGGGATTGTCATCGTCACTCCATACCATTTCATCTGTTTCTGCCGCACTGGACTTTGTCATGAGTGTTTATTGTCGTGGGTTGACAGTTGTGTTAAAATTGTATCGCCGAAAGGGAAGGAGAGGGTTGTCTGATATTTCTTGTTGTTAATTGATTTTCACTCATTTGTTTCATTCCTGTCTCTGTCTGTCTGTGAGTGTGTGCGGGTCAGGCCGAGGCTGGGTGTGTTCCAGGAATCCCCACCGAAAAAATAAATACAGTGCATCCGGAAAGTATTCACAGCACATCACTTTTTCCACATTTTGTTATGTTACAGCCTTATTCCAAAATGGATTAAATTCATTTTTTTCCTCAGAATTCTACACACAACACCCCATAATGACAATGTGAAAAAAGTTTACTTGAGATTTTTGCAAATTTATTAAAAATAAAAAAATTGAGAAAGCACATGTACATCAGTATTCACAGCCTTTGCCATGAAGCTCGAAATTGAGCTCAGGTGCATCCTGTTTCCCCTGATCATCCTTGAGATGTTTCTGCAGCTTCATTGGAGTCCACCTGTGGTAAATTCAGTTGACTGGACATGATTTGGAAAGGCACACACCTGTCTATATAAGGTCCCACAGTTGACAGTTCATGTCAGAGCACAAACCAAGCATGAAGTCAAAGGAATTGTCTGTAGACCTCCGAGACAGGATTGTCTCGAGGCACAAATCTGGGGAAGGTTACAGAAAAATTTCTGCTGCTTTGAAGGTCCCAATGAGCACAGTGGCCTCCATCATCCGTAAGTGGAAGAAGTTCGAAACCACCAGGACTCTTCCTAGAGCTGGCCGGCCATCTAAACTGAGCGATCGGGGGAGAAGAGCCTTAGTCAGGGAGGTGACCAAGAACTTGATGGTCACTCTGTCAGAGCTCCAGAGGTCCTCTGTGGGGAGAGGAGAACCTTCCAGAAGGACAACCATCTCTGCAGCAATCCACCAATCAGGCCTGTATGGTAGAGTGGCCAGACGGAAGCCACTCCTTAGTAAAAGGCACATGGCAGCCTGCCTGGAGTTTGCCAAAAGGCACCTGAAGGACTCTCAGACCATGAGAAAGAAAATTCTCTGGTCTGATGAGACAAAGATTGAACTCTTTGGTGTGAATGCCAGGCATCACGTTTGGAGGAAACCAGGCACCGCTCATCACCAGGCCAATACCATCTCTACAGTGAAGCATGGTGGTGGCAGTATCATGCTGTGGGGACTAGGAGACTAGTCAGGATAAAGGGAAAGATGACTGCAGCAATGTACTGAGACATCCTGGATGAAAACCTGCTGCAGAGCGCTGTTGACCTCAGACTGGGGTGACGGTTCATCTTTCAGCAGGACAACGACCCTAAGCACACAGCCAGGATATCAAAGGAGTGGCTTCAGGACAACTCTGTGAATGTCCTTGAGTGGCCCAGCCAGAGCTCAGACTTGAATCCGATTGAACATCTCTGGAGAGATCTTAAAATGGCTGTGCACCGACGCTTCCCATCCAACCTGATGGAGCTTGAGAGGTGCTGCAAAGAGAAATGGGCGAAACTGGCCAAGGATAGGTGTGCCAAGCTTGTGGCATCATATTCAAAAACACTTGAGGCTGGAATTACTGCCAAAGGTGCATCGACAAAGTATTGAGCAAAGGCTGTGAATACTTATGTACATGGGATTTCTCAGTTTTTTTATTTTTAATAAATTTGCAAAAACCTCAAGTAAACTTTTTTCACATTGTCATTATGGGGTGTTGTGTGTAGAATTCTGAGGAAAAAAATGAATTTAATCCATTTTGGAATAAGGCTGTAACATAACAAAATGTGGAAAAGTGATGTGCTGTGAATACTTTCTGGATGCAAACTGTAAATCACCGTCCCCATCGACTGTGTGAATCTGAGCGATGCCTGACCGCTACACGGTGGGCGAGGGCGTGAAGCTTGTTGTGCTGAGTGCTACCCATCGGCCTGGTGCCAATCATTCTCGTATCTCTTCTCTGTCTTGCAGCTTCGAGAACTGGTGAGCATGTGTATAAATCCAGACCCCGGTCAGAGGCCCGACATCGTGTTTGTCCACCAAATCGCCAAACAGATGCAGCTCTGGACCTCCAGTACCTGAAGCAGTTGTCGGCAGAACGTCTGGGAAGGAAATCAGAAGTCCACTCCGATTCATCCACTCTACCACATTTTGGTCTTACTTGAATTCTACCTGGAAATGAAATGAGCTTTGTGAAAGTCAAAGCCTGCAGAAATTCGATTTTTTTGTTTATTTCCTTATGTTTGTTTTATTGTTAAGGAGAAGGAACGTCTTTAAAGGGGGTTTGACAGGTGCGATGGCACCGGATGTCTGGCAAGGTGGTGACAAAGAAAAATGATATTTAAAATGTCGCAGGGCAAGGATTTTAATTCTTTATATTTTAGAAACCCTATTAAAATGCAGTGTGATCATATAAAGGAAAACTAACGTATTAACACGTCTAAGGCGGTAGCGTATATTGCAGCTATGTAAACTTGGCACATTTAGGCCAGTGAGAGAGCCGCTGGTACCGTTTATACTACTTATATTTAGTAACTCTCAAATTGTATGCATTTTTTTTTCTTCTTTTGTGAATGGCGGAGGGAAGCTGCCGGTGAGAGTTCCAGTGCCGCCGTCCCGATGTGGGCTCGGTTATTGTTTTTTTTTGTTTTTTTTTTAATGCTGCGTTGTCTGCTCTTCTGCTGGCATTTCGAGCTCAGAGGATGCCAGCTTTTAAATCTTGTAAATGCAAGAATGCAGAATTTCACATTGAGGGGGCCGGGAGTTGTGTACAGAGATGATCACAAATTCCGCAAAATTTCAAAGGACTTAAACCAGAAGTATTTTTTTTTTTTCTCAAACTGTGAAAAGAAGGAGAAATGTGAAATAAAATGGTCAATCGTACGACCAAAATGCCTTATATGAGGCTAGAGATGATAGCCGGACTGACACTCAACAGTGGCAGCCCCACACATCACGACGAACAATAGTGTCAGTTTCTTTTTTTGTTTTTTATTTGCGAGCGAAATCATTTGTCTGTTTGTTTAGCCGGATTGCCTTCTGTGTCATCGTCGTATACGAGTGTAAAAGAATTGTGACATGTGCTCAGGTCCAAATGGCTGTGCCTGTGGGTGAATTTGCTTCACGATGGATTTGCTGCATGTGACTCTGACTCCCCAAATCTGGTCATATGGGTGGGTGGGTGGGGGAGTGGGTAGAGATTCGACTGCCAGCCTGGCCCGGGCTTCTCTTTGCATGTGAGGCTAGGGATCTGCACTGGCAATCGGAAGGTTGCCGGTTCGAATCCCGTAAATGCCAATAGGGACTCTGCTCTGTTGGGCCCTTAACCTGCAATTGCTGAGCGCTTTGAGTAGTGAGAAAAGCGCTATATAAATGCAAAGAATGATTATTATTATGTGCGTTAGGGTTATTGGTACCACAAAGCGGGTGGGTACAGTGAGCGAGTCCAGCGGTCTTCAGTGCTGCATCAAGGGATGGACAGTAAGCCATTTTGATACAACCAGTTATTTCTTATTACCATCAGCATTATCAACAGGGTATTATTTTAAGACTAGGGTTATGAGACTCCCCACATTCATTACCAGATTGGTCTACTCTCACACCTTAAGCGTAACACACACACACACACACACACAGATCCTATCCACATAAGCACCATATGAGTGAATCCTGCATTAAATCATCAGCCTTCCCAAGATTCCCTAGTGCTAGATAGTGCAGACTGAAGACATGAATGAATGAACATCAGACCATTTTGATCCAGCCAATTATTTCTTAGTATCATCAGCGTATCATTTTAAGATGAGGGAGATGAGACTCGCCATGTCCGTTACTTGATTGGTCAACTTTCGCACCTTAAGCCCAGCACTCACATAGATCCTACTCACAGAATTATTGTATAAGTGATGCACACCCCACCAACCACTGTCTAGTACTACACATAAGTAACGTATGAGTGATTCCTGCAATAAATCAGTGGCCTTCCCAAGATACCCCAGTGCTAGACAGTGCAGACTCAAAGACCTGAACGGATGATCATCAGACCATTTTAAATCCAATTATTTCTTAGCATCATCATCATCATAATTATCAGTGTATTATTTTAGGACGAGGGAGATGAGACTCACCAAGTTTGTTACCAGATTGGTCTACTGCAATAAATCAGTGGCCTTCCCAAGATATCCCAGTGCTAGACAGTGCAGACTCAAAGACCTGAATGGATGAGCATCAGACCATTCTGTGTATTATTTTAAGATGAGGCAGATGAGACTCACCAAGTTTGTTACCAGATTGGTCTACTCTCGCACCTTACACTTAACACACACACACACACTCAGACATGGACAACCTATCTACACGAGTAACATATGAGTAACGATCCACCACCAGCCACTCCCTAGTACTCCACATAAGCACCATATGAGTGATTCCTGCAATAATTCGTCAGCCTTCCCAGGATTCTCCAGTGCTAGACAGTGCAGACTGAAGACATGAATGAATAAACATCAGACCATTTTGATCCAGCCAATTATTTCTTAGTATCATCATCATCAGCGTATCATTTTAGGATGAGGGAGATGAGACTTGCCATGTCCGTTACTTGATTGGTCAACTCTCGCACCTTAAGCCCAGCACACACATAGATCCTACTCACAGAATTATTGTATAAGTGATGCACACCCCACCAACCACTGTCTAGTACTACACATAAGTAACGTATGAGTGATTCCTGCAATAAATCAGTGGCCTTCCCAAGATACCCCAGTGCTAGACAGTGCAGACTCAAAGACCTGAACGGATGATCATCAGACCATTTTGTGTATTATTTTAGGAAGAGGGAGATGAGACTCACCAAGTTTGTTACCAGATTGGTCTACTCTCGCACCTTAAACTTAACACACACACACACTCAGACATGGACAACCTATCTACACGAGTACCATATGTGTAATGATCCACCACCAGCCACTCCCTAGTACTCCACATAAGCACCATATGAGTGATTCCTGCATTAAATCAATGGCCTTCCCAGGATTCCCCAGTGCTTGCTAGACGGTGCAGACTCATAGACCTGAATGGATGACCGTCAGACCATTTTAAATCCAATTATTTCTTAGCATCATCATCATCATAATTATCAGTGTATTATTTTAGGATGAGGGAGATGAGACTCACCAAGTTTGTTACCAGATTGGTCTCCTCTCGCACCTTAAACTTAACACACACACACACAGAGACATGGAAAAGCTATCTACACGAGTACCATATGAGTAACGATCCACCACCAGCCACTCCCTAGTACAGTTACCGTCCCATGAGCATCACGTCCACTTTTCTTGATGAATTCATTTGTCACTTGAGTCTTTGCTTTTTCTTCTTTTCTGCCTTAGGTTACACTTTTAGAAAAATTGGAGAAACAGTTTTGTACACCAACCTATCTTAACGCTGTGTCTCACAACCACCAGGTCACAGTCTGTCGCCGGTGGTTTGGGAGTTGGTCGCAGTGGGGTACACCCTATTGGAACCCCCCCCCCCCCCCCCCCCAACTCCCCCTTACACTAGTAGTTTGCAAGGACATTTACATGAGGAAAAAGTGGGTCACGACACCAAAATTGTTGAGAAACACTGCCCTAAAGCAGGGGCCGCCAGCTCGGACCACCGTGGCTGCAGGTTTTCATTCTAACCCTTTTCTTAATGAGTGACCGGTTTTTGCTGCTAATTATTTGATTTGCTCTTGAAGACTCAGACCCCTTAATTGTTTCTTTATCCTTAATGAGCAGCCAAACAATAATGACATACAAAATGAGCCAAAACAACTGGTGTCCATCATACGATATCTGAAAATAGAGAAAGATGAAGGTCTCAGGAATGTCGATCTGCTCAGGTCCACAAAACATTTTCACAGAAAAGAGAAAATCAACAATTTCGGAAATGTCTGCTGATAGATAGATAGATAGATAGATAGATAGATAGATAGATAGATAGATAGATAGATAGATAGATAGATAGATAGATAGATAGATAGATAGATACTTTATTAATCCCAAGGGGAAATTCACATACTCCAGCAGCAGCATACTGATAATAACAATATTAAATTAAAAGAGTGATAACAATGCAGGTATACAGACAGACAATAACTTTGTATAATGTTAACGTTTACCCCTCCCCCGGGTGGACTTGAAGAGTCACATAGTTTGGGGGAGGAACGATCTCCTCAGTCTGTCAGTGGAGCAGGACGGTGACAGCAGTCTGTCGCTGAAGCTGCTCCTCTGTCTGGAGATGATACTATTAATTGGATGCAGTGGATTCTCCATGATTGACAGGAGTCTGCTCAGCGCCCGTCGCTCTGCCACAGATGTCAAACTGTCCAGCTCCATGCCAACAATAGAGCCTGCCTTCCTCACCAGTTTGTCCAGGCGTGAGGCGTCCCTCTTCTTTATGCTGCCTCCCCAGCACACCACCGTGTAGAAGAGGGCGCTCGCCCCAACCGTCTGATAAAACATCTGCAGCATCTATTGCAGATGTTGAAGGACGCCAGCCTTCTAAGGAAGTATAACCGGCTCTGTCCTTTCTTACACAGAGCATCAGTATTGGCAGTCCAGTCTAATTTATCATCCAGCTGCACTCCCGGGTATTTATAGGTCTGCACCATCTGCATACAGTCACCTCTGATGATCACGGGGTCCGTGAGTGGCCTGGTCCTCCTAAAATCCACCACCAGCTCCTTGGTTTTGCTGGTGTTCAGTTGTAATGCACCACGAGAGCAGCAACAAGCCATGAAATTAAAGAACAGGTTTAATTAACGACAAGAATCGGTGCCTCATTAAGTAGCTGGTTGGAGTGAAATTGGTTGGATTTTGTAGCCCTGACTTAGTTGGTCTTCTGTTGGCTCCCTCATTTCACATTTCTCTTTGGGTGCCATTTAACGAAAGAAATGAAGCAATTCAGAGGAACAAATTTTAAAAAAGCACTTCAATTAAAGTGAATTCACAAGAAGTTAATTAGCAGCACAAACTCATTTAAGAAAGGGTTAGAATGAAAACCTGCAGCCACGGTGGTCCTCCAGGACCGGACTCGGCGACCCCCTGCCCTAAACAACACAATACCAACAACCGCACTGTACCACAATAAAATCCTGAACTTTTTAAAAGTAGTCCTTGAGAAATTCACAACACAGGACACTGTAGGTAAGAAAGCGAGTTAAGTTGTATCTTGTCAATTGGCTCGAAGGCCTCTGAACACATCAGAAACTCTAAAGTTAATGCTTCCCTTTTAAAGTCTAAATATGAATCACTGGAAAGCTCAAATAGTTCATCCATCGTGTTGCTCTCATCTCACGGCACTCCCACCCACTGACCAATGCACATTACTGAGGACAGAAAGACTGAAACTTGCAGGCCACCGCAGTGACATGAGCACACTGCCACTCGTGGAAATAAGAAAAGAGCTACGAACACAACCCAAAGAGATGAAGGATTTCAATGTCATGAACTTGTTCTGTGCTGCTTTGATGTGACTTGAGGAGCAGTACGCTCTTTTTGTTTTTTTTTGCAAGCTGTTCCATAAACCATGTATGCATATTCCTGAATAAAAGTGTACATTTTAAACATGTTTGTTTTCTTTTAACCTTTTCTATAACATATTTAAAAACAATATGTGTTTAGTGCTGACGTCTCATAACCCCAAAAACTCAAATGTTCAAATCCCCACCTGGCTGATGTCTCCGTGAAGTGTCCTCCCATGTCCCTGTGTGGGTTCTTCTAAGGGTTTTCCAGATTTAGTTCACCTTCCAAAAAAAATCTAGTTGGAGCGGCAAAGTCAGTTCATATTTGCTATACAATCATGTGCCGACTTGTGACTCCATTTGGGACCAGATATTTGGATATTTAATGGTCACAAAGTGTCCAGGACATTGCGGTTGAGGCTCTGTCCATCTGGTACAGGTCACTGGTTTGCCTACTTTAACTGCCGGAACAGAGAAACACAAACTGATCTTCGAGTCTCAGCATCTGCACGATGCGTCTCTGTAATTGAGTGATGCTCAACCACTGGGTCAAAGGTTGCGGCCACTGGTTCATGACTGAGTCATGGTGGGCCACCAATGCCGGTGTTTCTTAAATACTGGGCAACTGGTTGCAGTCATGGGTTTGTGGTGGGTCACCAAAGCCAGTGTTTCTCAAAAACCAAAAGTGGCTCACAGGTTGCTGTCACTGGTTCATGACTGGGTTGCAGTGGTTTCACCTAAGCAAGTGTTTCTCCAATACTGGGTCACAGGTTACCAATGCAGCATTGCAGTGGGCCGACTAAGCCAGCGTTTCTCAACCACCAAAAGTGGATCGTGTGTTGCTGTCATTGGTTCATGACTGGGTCACGGTGAGTCATCTAAACCGATATTTCTCAGTCGTGCAGTTGTGGGTTCATGGTGGGTCGCTTAAGCCAGCATTTCTCAACAACTAAAAACTAATCGCAGATTGCTGTCACTGGTTCATGACTGGGTTGCAGTGAGTCACCTAAACCAGTATTTCTCAGTCGTGGGGTCATGATAGATCGCCTAAGCCAGCATTTCTCAACAACTAAAAGTGGATCACAGGTTGCTGTCACTGGTTCATGACTGCGTTGCGGTGGTTTCACCTAAGCAAGTGTTTCTCCAATACTGGGTCACAGGTTACCAATGCAGCATTGCAGTGGGCCGACTAAGCCAGCGTTTCTCAACCACCAAAAGTGGATCGTGTGTTGCTGTCATTGGTTCATGACTGGGTCACGGTGAGTCATGTAAACCGATATTTCTCAGTCGTGCAGTTGTGGGTTCATGGTGGGTTGCCTAAGCCAGCGTTTCTCACCAACTAAAAGTGGATCACAGATTGCTGTCACTGGTTTATGACTAGGTTGCGGTGGGTCACCTAAGCCAATGTTTCTCCAATACTGGGTCACAGGTTGCCAATGCAGCATTGCAGTGGGCCGACTAAGCCAGCATTTCTCAACCACTAAAAACGGATAACAGGTTGCTTTCATTGGTTCATGAGTGGGTTGCAGTGAGTCACCTAAACCAGTATTTCTCAGTCGTGGGTTCATGGTAGGTCGCCTAAGCCGGTGTTTCTCAACCACCAAAAGTGGATTGCTGGTTGCCACCAGTTGGTTGTGGGTTTCCATCAGTGCTTCACGACTGAATCATGGTGGGTCACCTAAGCTAGTGTTTCTTAAATACTTGGTAACCAGTTGCTGTCATGGGTTCGTGGTGGGTTGCCAAAGCAAATGTTTCTCAACAACCAAAAGTTGTGGGTTGCTGTCATTAGTTCACTACTGGGGCGCAGTGAGTTCCTAAGTCAGTGTTTCTCAACAACCAAAAGTGTATCACAGGTTACTGTCATTGATTTAAGACTGGGTCGTGGTGGGTCACCTAAGCCTTTGTTTCTTAAATACTGGGTAACTGGTTGCTGTCATTGGTTTGTTGTAGGTTGCCTCAGCCAGTGTTTCTCAAATACTGGGTTACATGTTACATTCGTGGGTTCATGGTGGGTCACCTAAGCCAGTGTTTCTCAACCAACAAAAGTGGATCACTGGTTGCCACCAGTGGGTCATGGGTTGCTGTTGTTGCTTCAAAACTTAGCCATGGTGGTCTGCAACAATCTTTATTGAGGTGGTACCTGCCAAAGTAACATCCACATGAATGCCAGGACCTAAGGTTTCCTAGCTGAACATTGCCCAGAGCATCTCACTGCCTTCACTGACTTGCCTTCTTCCCACAGTGAATCCTGCTGCCATCTCTTCACCAGGTAAATGACGCACCCAGCTGTCCACAGGATCTAAAAGAAAATGTGATGAACCAGACTAAGCCACTTTCTTTCATTGCTCCATTGTACAGTACTGACACTCACATGCCTATTGATGGCACTTTCAGTGGTAAACAGGGGTCAGCATGGGCACTCTGACCAATCTGCAGCTATGCAGCAAGCTGTGATGCATTGTGTGTTCTGACACCTTTCTCACATGGCCAGTGTGAAGATTTTCAGCTATTTGTGCTTCCATGGGATTGGACCAGATGGTCTACCCTTCTTGTCCCACATACATTAATGAGCCTTGGGTGCCCCATGAACTTGTTGCCAGTTCACAAGATGTCCTTCCTTGGACCACTTTTGGCAGTACTAAACACTACATCCTCGGAATACCCCACAAGACTCGCTGATTAGGAGATGGTCTGATTCAGTCGTCCAGCCATCACAATTCAGTCCTTGTCAAAGTCGCTGAGGTCCTTACGCTTGGTCCTTTTTCCTGCTTCTAACACATCACCTTCAAGAACGGACACGCCAAGTTGACTCCCAGATTCCATTCACTTCCAGGTGCCAGTCCACACCTCTGGGTGATGTTCAGATTTCCTTTACCCTTCCTAAATAAATGGATCAGCAATTTTGACATTACAGAACTGGTGCTGTTCACTTAGGAGCCTGTGTTCCTTCAAGACCTCTGTGATCTTTCGAAAAACCCAGTCATGGTGCCAACCATACCGACCCTGGAATAGTGACGAATTACAGCCAGAGAGAATGTGTTGTAAACTTGGGTTCTGGGCATCGCAATAGTTCAGTCTGTTTTTATGCCATACCAAAGGTGTACATTTCTGCGACTTGGGACGAGTGTCATACGTAGACCTAGTGAGATCTTTCATATGTCAGCCCAGTCCAGCTCCCTTGTCATCATTGACTCAACTGCCTTGATCTTACGTCTCTCTTCAACATTCCTGATCACTTCAGAGTAGTTTTGGATCAGAATTAAAATTTTGACTTCGATATCAATACCAGCATTCAGACCTCAGTACCAAAACTGTTCCATAGCAAATAAAGGATAACTCCAAAGCCCACTGTCTCACTCCAGCCTCCTTGGTAAGCCACACTATGCACTGCTTCCCTCTTGACAGCCGGCAAGTCCCAATCGCGTTGAAGCAACAAAGAGGGGGTTATCACTGGTGTAGTTCTGATCAAACCGAAAGCAAACCGAAACCAGAACATTGTCACTGGTGTCAGGTTCTTCTCGTCAAATGCTGTTTTGGCTTTTTGCCAAACATGTCTTCTGGTACTTAGGTCAAGGAATTCTACCTTTGTCTCGTCTGTCCAGAGCACATTGTCCCACAAATCCTGGGGCCTCATGCATAACGGCGTGCGTAGAATTTACACTAAAACATGGCGTATGGACAAAAGCGGTAATGTTCGCACGCACAAAAAAATACAAAGGCATAAATCTGTACGTTCGCCAACTTCCACATTCTTCCGCTCTATAAATCCCGGTCAGTGTGAAAAGTAACGCACGGGTACACGCCTGCTGCCACTCCCCAAACTCTTCCCAGAAGTACGCCTCTTTGAATATGCAAATCAATATAAATAGCTCTTAAACTCAGCGTTCTGTGAAAAAGCAATATCAAAAGCACAGGGGGAAATAGAAGAATTTCAGCGAATACCAAGTGGAGGCAAAGAAAAACATTCTATTTGTTGGTTTAAACAGTGAAATAGATAAGATACTTTATTAATCCCAAGGGGAAATTCACATTGCGATATAAACAACAAAAGGAAGTTGATCAAGTGACAGAGTGTCTGAGAAACTCGAAAGCTCAAGTTCACAAAGTCACACAGTGACCGAAATAAAAAAAAGTTGTCAGATATCAAAGTTGCCGTGAAAAGGCGAGTCGTAGCCCACCATCCGAGTGTCTTATGAAAGCTTATTAGGGTACAGAGAAAAGAAAAAAAAAATAGGGACACAGTGGGGAAAAAAAGCTCGAAATGTCAACTTTAATCTCGAAATTACCACTTTAATCACGTAGTTTATTTTGTCATTAAAGTAGATCATAAACTTCATCTTAAAATCATTTACTAGTTTCTCAAATCCCATCGTAACTAAAGTAGCAAGTTAAATGCTTTGTTTTGTATGTTCTTCTATGTGCTCTGTGTGTGAATCGCTACTTGCTTCTTAACCAGGCTTTCTCTTTCTCCGACAGGACACAGAATCCATTATATTCATGATATTACAGCTCTCTGAATAATTAAAATACTGAGATGTATACGTGATATCATTTTCATGATGATAGGAGTTAAAGTATGTTAAGTGCCTTGAGCATGGAAAACACGCTATTTAAATAAAATGTATTATTATTATTAAACATGGGAACACGGTGGCGCAGTAATAGTGACGAGCTGGCGCCCTGTCCTGAGATCGTTCCTGCCTCACGTTAAGATGCTTGCTGCGCCATGCGCGACCTTCGATGAAATAATTTATCGCAGCAGTACTGTCTCTTTCAAACGTACTAACCTCCAATTCCTGTCCTTACTTTTCTTTCTCAAAATACCCAATCGCCACACAATCAGCTCTGTAATAGACGTTAAGCCATCTGTAAGCTGAGAACTCAGATTCTTCAAAACTTTTAAGGAACATTGAAATATCTTCATAGTACATGTTTAATTATTCTATCCGTCTATCCTTCCAGTGTCACTCCAGCCCCAGCAAGAATACAGCGTGAGGCAGGAACAATCCGTGAACTGAGTGTCAGCTCCTTGCTAGTGCTGTGACACCATGTCCTCACATGTTAAATTATTAACAATATAGATTATTTAAATGAAGTTAAACTTTTATTTGTATAATATAACTAGGGGGCTTCGCTCGCCTACCCCCGGGTTTGGTTTCCCGGATATACAATTTCAAGAGATTGTTATTTTCATGGGAATTGTTACATATGCATTATTTTCACTTTTACTTTAAAACTTTTGTAAAAACAATACTTGTCCTTTATTTTTCACGGTACTAGTTGTTAAAAGTAATTCTAATGCTATACACAGTTAAACACCATAAACTGTATGGGCAACCACTATCTCTGTGACAAAGCTTGCCACAGATGGGAACAGATGGCAAGTTCAGAGAAATATCCAAGGATTTGTGAGTGGCCACTGCAACTGATTAGGAAGAGAGCACAACTAAAAGATTTTATCGTCTGTAATAAGGATAGACAGAGAGCTCCTTGTTGGTTTTTTAATTTTCACAAAGTTTGCTGCCTCAGTGTTTATGATGGCAGTATGCATATACTCCAAAATGTTATGAAGAGTGATTAGATGAAAGTTCCTCTTTGTCATGAAAATGAACTTAATAACAAAAAATCCATTTCTGCCATGCCACAAAAGGACCTGCTGACATCATTTCAGTGATGGAGACCAGGCTGGAGATCACTTTTGAATAGAGAGATTCAATCGTTATGAAGATGGCTTCAGGGTGCCCAAGAAAGTCCAGCAAGCACCACGACTGTCTCCTAAAGTTGATTCAGCTGCACGCACCACCACTGAAGTGCTTGCTCAGGAATGGCTTTTGGAGGATGGCCTGGTGTCAAGAAGGGCAGCAAAGAAGCCAAGACAAACATCAGGAACAGACTGATATTCTGCAGAAGGTACAGGGATTGGACTGCTGAGGTAAAGTCATTGACTCTGATAAATCCCCATTCCGAGTGTTTGGGGCATTTGGAGAAGAAAAGGTGAGCACTACCATCAGTTCTGTGTCATGCCAACAGTAAAGCATCCTGAGACCATTCATGTGTGGGGTTGCTTCTCAGCCAAGGGAGTGGGCTCACTCATAATTTGACCTAAGAACACAGCCATGAATAAAGAATGGCACCAAAACATCCTCTGAAAGCAACTTCTTCCAACCATCTGAGAACAGTTTGGTGACAAACAATGAACAATCCAGCATGATGGAGCACCGGGCCATAAGGCAAAAGTGAGAACCAAGTGGCTCATCAAACATCAAAATTTTGGGGTCCATGGCCAGAAAAGTCCTCACACCTTAATCCCATTGAGAACTTGTGGTCAATCCCCAAGGGGTGGGTGGACACACAAACACCCACCAATTCTGCCAAACTCCAAGCATTGATTAGATAGACAGACAGACAGACAGACAGACACTTTATTAATCCCAATGGGAAATTCACATTACTAGTATGATTATGTAAGAATGGGCAGCCGTCAGTCAGGATTGGGCCCAGAAGTTGAGTGACAGCCTGCCAGGGCGAACCGCAGAAGTCTTCAAAAAGAAACAAGGGCCAAAACTGCAAATATGGACTCTTTGCATAAACTTAATGTAATAAAGTAAATGCAATAAAAGCCTTTGAAACTTCTGAAATGCTTGTAATTCTACTTCAGTATGCCATAGAAACATCTGACAAAAGATCTAAAAACACTGAAGCAGCAAACATTGTGAAAACCAATACTTGGGTCATTCTCAAAACCTTTGGCCAAGAGTGTATGCTTGTGGACATCACTTTGAAAAAAGCAGCTCTAAATTACCCCTATATGAGCAATGGCTTGGAACCCCCAAACACATACACACAATAACGCACCACACAACTGGACAGATGAATGTGCTCTTCCCATTATGTAATTAGTAACATTCATATTTGCATTTTACCAGAGAACTTGTCACTGCCCCCTACACCTGCACTCAGTGCTATAGAGCGCTATACACAAAGTGAATTCAGAAAGACTGAAACATCCGCTTTCATCTCCTTGTAATGGAAAGCACAGGTAAGAGAATGAGTGGCGTCAGGTCAAGTGAATGCCTCTCAACACACTGAGAATTCTAAAGACAAAGTTCCTTTACTATAGAACCTACAACAATGTATTTTTTAAAAAAACAATCTGTTAAAAAGGTAGAAAAGTTCAAGTAATTATAAAATCTGTTTCATACCTCCTAATAATATTCTATTTTCATCAGAGGCAGTAGTGCAGCAGTCAAGCTTTAACACCATAAACTGTCAAATGTCAACCAAATGTCAAATATTCTCCGCATTTCTCCACTGGTGACCTTTGTGCTGCCTTCCCATTCTCTGTTCACTATTTGACCGCTATAAAACTTTTGCTTGAAGGGAAAATTGATATTATACAAAGAAAGCTGCCATTCAGACCGAATGAACCAAGATATCATTAGCCACTCCAGTTGACCTTTGACATACACTGATCATTTACTATGAGATTTTTGGGTGTTGCTCACCGTCTCCTTAAAAAAAAAAAAAAATTTACAGACTATCACATAGTTTCTCTCAACAGAGCTCTTCCATAGCACAAATGCTGCCATAAACATTTCAGCCTGAACCACTGTCAAGATTTTTGCTCTTTGTCTATTGATATTAGAAAGCATTTTGTTCTCCAAGCAATAAAAGTTTGCTTCTTAAAATATCTGTGACGTGACTGACAAAACTGACCAGAGTGACAGATCTTTACTTGCACATACGTAACAACCCTCAGTAATATACACTTCAAATGACAAGTGGGGTGGCCTTAACACCTCGCTAAAATGTTTCATCCGATGGTAACAAATTTGGCATATTCTTTAGGTCTGACCTTGCCTAAAGTGAAGGCTACAATCTACATTGGTAATTGGATGGAAATAACAGTGAGGGATGGGTGTGTGTTTTAATGTGGAACCAACAAAAAAACGCATGAATCAGTCACACAAAATAATGTAGTATTTACACTATTGCTCATACAATTCAAAATATAGGCCTGATAGAGATTCAGAAATTTCATTAGAAAGATGTAACGGGAGGGCCATCATTACAAAAATTTCTTACTCCAAAACAGCTAAGTGGATACTTATGAAGTTTTACACATGTATATTACTCTTAATGCAGCATAACATAGATTTCAAGGAGTTACAACAGTTTCATTGTGAATAGAGGGAACATCACAAAGACCAGTAGTGTTGCTCATCTTACTTGCCATATTATTGATTCAAGTATCCAAAAAGCCATTCAGTTTTTTAATGTGAGAATTAACATCTATTTGTAATGCCTCAGTAAACCAGGAAATAGAAAGACAGACATTATTGAATCCAATAATATTCAAAAAGAACAAATTCTCAACTCATTTGAGCAGAGAAACTGATAGTTATCAGAGAAGTAGTGTAGATGACAGATAGGACACTTGCATTTCAGCCAGTAATTAAAAAAATGTCAATATTTTAAAGAACGCATAAACATTTGCTTTCTTACCTTAACCCATTATATAAATATTATACCCGGGCAATGTTGGGTACTTCAGCTATTTGTCATATAACTGCTCCACTCCATATGAACGTTTGGTACTATAATGTAAATATGAGATTAAAGCTTTCATGAAAACCATCACCAAAATATTGCAACAATTCCTATGCAGTGACTTCTGTACAAAACAAAGTAGTAAATATTCAAAAATTAAACTTAAATCATACCCCTATAATATTAATCCCAAGAGGAAAGAGAGAGAGAGGTAAGGAGCATGCGCTGATACAGCACATTGTAGCACCCACCACATGACAAACCAACTCAGGATGCCAGATTAGGACTCGAGTGCAGCCATACGACAGGTGACACCTCAGCACCACACTAGTTCAGATGGAACGGACCCAATGTCAGGTTTTTTTTTTTTAATGTGGCTGGAGCGCCAATTCTGCCACCAGCGCCCAGTTTTTCCCTGGATGCAGATTAACATCATACCCAGGACAGAGCAATTGCAGGGCCTTGCTCAAGGGCCCAATGACGTAGAGTCACTTTTGGCATTTACGGGATTCGAACCGGCAAACTTCTAATTGCCAGTACAAATCCCTAGCCTCAGAGCCACCACTCCGCCCAAGACAACTAATAATAAAAATCAGAGAAACCCAAGACTAATCCATTTCATATTCTTGTTGTCCATCATGTTATACTATATATCTAAACAATTCTTAATCTTGGTTTATCACGGAGTAAGAAAAACTTCAGATGTTCTCAAAGGATATTTATGTGTGCAAGAAGGAAAAAAAAAAGAAACCAGTCTATCAAGTAACTAAAGTTAATGCAGCCTGGAAAAATACACAAGCAAATGTCCAACCTTTTGAATAAAGAAAAGTTTCTTATCATATGTAAACAATTATTTATAAATTACAGAAAGAAGCCTTATTTTATGATGACAATGCTAGTTATTAATTTCATAAGCTCATACCTTTTTGAGGACCATAAAAATAAACAGATGGCTTGTTTGAATGGCTTAATAGCATCACACTTTTTCAGTCATTTACATACAAACACCATTTTTAATTTTATTTGTATTCTGCAAAGACATTTAGGACGCAATATTCATCATAGTGAGTTGAATTGACTCAGCAGGAATTAAACCTACAGCTCTGTACTTTCCAGTCTGACTGAAAAAAGGCTCTACTCCCAATATTATCAATGAACAGTATGGCGTTCCTATGATTTCACCAAATAAGATCATAATGCACTCTCTGCAATCAACACTTAAAACTATTCCTTCCCATACACACAAACATGCAACAGAAAAAAAAAAAACAAGAAAACAGCAATGAGTTTACATACTGGCTTTAATTGTAAAACAATGCCCCAATAACATTGGCCAGAGGACTTCAATAAACTACAGGTTATTTCTAATTCAAAAGATAAACAAGATATCATTACATTTAAGAAGTGTCCATTGTCTGTACAACCTCATCAATAACCTCCAGATCCAACTGTGTAACAGATTTTGTTACAACTCCAGTTGTTCCCCTCTTGTACTTGTAACTGCCAGATCTGTATGAAATTAAAATGAATAGAACTGGGTTAATGCATTATTTATTGCATACAAAACAGAACTAAAAATGTTCATTGAAAAATTAAACATAAATTAGCAAGTAAACGTAAACTTTACAGAAGAAACCTTTATGAAATCATTCCAAAATGTGCTAATCCATTAAACAAATGTTGCGTAGAAAGAATATTTTCCAAGACAGCACAAACGGATTATCATTATCAGTCATTTTCTGAATTTACCCATATTAAATCGGATTGCTCCCCAAATGTTTTTCTTTCATTCTGTGTGGTCCTGTGCACCCTTTGGGTAAAGACCTATAATTTTATAAAACATCTGATACTACCTCCAACCACATCACCTTCTGACATTCACTCCACATGCCCAAACCACCTTATTCTGTTTCCCCTATCACCTCACATTATGTCTTTGTCTTCCTCCGACTCTGACACACCAGATGACAGGAATGTAATGTACTGTTAGGCTTACATAAAATATCATTATGACACTAGACCACATGCCAGATGTGACTGAAAATGAATCAAGGTCTTTTAAGTAATAGAGAATACAGTACTTTTTGATATCTTGTTTTAAAAATTGGAAATGGCTGTTTTGGAGAAATATTTTCTTCCAGGAACTTGTTTCCTTTCTGGACCACTGTGTGTAACAGTACCATGTCCCCTGCTAAACACCAACCCACAACTTCAGTAAGCATTCAGCATCATTGATATCACCATCTTTTTAATATTTTTTTTTGCATACTCAAGCACAAGCTCCAGAAAGTTAGGCCTGACTGTTATGATTTGACTGTCATAATTCATTTTTCCTCCAGTTCAATTTTGTTCATTTGGTACTATTATTTTCTATTCTCAGTTTTGTAATGAAAATGAATTCAGATTTAAGATTAGTTTTTACTTTAAGTTTCTTGGTATTGTTTTTTAACCTTTTTTTTGCATTTCTTCACACTGCCACTTTGTTGTTTAATTGGGTGAAGTTTTTTTTTTGGTTCTTTATTCATCACTGCCTAGAATGTTGGCACCACGTGAGGAAAGCAAGTTTCAAAATGTGATACTGTTGGGTAATGTATTGATAATGTTTAAAAGATTGGCAGTGCACACTTTCAAGTTTTCCGATATATATTCTAATATACAGTATTCAAAAATGTTTTGCGGTAAAACTGTGCCTTTGAGTGATTCAGTGAAACCACTAGGCTTGAGTGGGCAAAATGTTACCTTGGTGGTATGCAGTGTATTCCCATTTATTGAGGTTTTAAAATTGGACATCTGCTTAATAAAAGTGAGGTCTAGAGATCATTGACACACTAACTTTCTTTTAGACTTGCTGCACAAGTTTCTGGCTAATCTCCAGTGTAATTCTCAAAAAACGGAAACTACTACTTGAAATAAAAAATAGAAAATAATAAAAAAAATAAAAAAACAGACCCAGATTTATCCACTTGATAATTAATTGACTCAAAGCAGAACAATCAGATATATTAAAAAAAAACAAATTCTGCTGTGATTTTATAATTTTCTACGGAATGGAGACTATTTCCAAGACTCATCAAAATGTTCCTTTATTTTACAGCACTGTGTATTCTATACTAACCTGTGAATCATGCTAATTAGTTTAGATACCTTTACATAACAATAATTAGAATAAAGACTTTGACCTGCAAGGATCTTATTGGTTTAGTGCCAAATTAACTTAGCAACTGTTTTTTTTACTTACCTTGGTGACTTAGGCCATTGTCACTAGAGTTCACTTAATTTCGCACACTAGCAACCTTAAATTTATTCATTTATTTTTCTGTTTAAGCATTTTTTTTAACAAGGCTTCATTAAAAATGTAACTGGAGCAAAATTATACCAGAATAACAAATACTAAACATGTAAACACAACCAGAACTTCCAATTCCCCATCAAAAGAGTTTACTACTAATCAAGCTCCACAGCTAATTCCCATCCCTTTGAGAGTAAACGATTAGGACTTGGACGTTTCTTAGGTTCAAGGTTACTTTCATGTAAAGTGATTTTTTATTTATTTTTTTATAATTTTATTATTCACACAACATTCCATACAAATAGATCAATTTTTACAAAAATAGGATTGAAAACAAATCAACCCCCACCCCTGAGAAAGAGAATATGGCCAGCTAGTAAAAATAAGTAAATAGATGAATTAATAAGTAAATAAAGATAAATGGAGATGAAAAAGAAATGGGGAGAGAATCTGCTTCCTCAGTGCTTTAAATGTTTATTCTATTTTTGTTTAATTAATTTGCAGTCAAGAAAAAGGATCCTCAAGACAAATGTTTTCTCAAACAGAAAAAAGTTTTTTAAAAAGATTCTCTCTTTTTTAAGCAATATTATTAAAATTGCAGGTGTCTGGACAGAGGCCCAAAAATTTGAGATGTGCAAACATGAAACCAGTTTTAGTATTGAGCACACTTTTTTGTCACTGTTCATATTGTATGTCTAAAAAGACTGAACAGGCTTTGTACTCACATCATTCTTTTTTTTCCTACATTTTCCTGCAACAAATAAATCCATTTACAGGGTGAGCCAAAAAGTACCACCACATTTCAAATGCTAATTCTACAAAAATGCTACAAGATAAAATAGATTTCATTATGACACAAGATGGGTATACAAAATAGATGTTTTTCACTGTATTTTAAAAATGATGTCTTCAAGATGGTGGCCATCATGAGTGATACACTCTTCGAGACGATTACTGAACGTTTGCCTGATTCGTTCAGCCATTTCAAGGGGAATACAGGCAATTTCATGGTGAATAGCGTCCTTGAGGGCTTCAGGGTTTTGAGGTCAGCGAGTGTATACCTTCGACTTGAGATAATTCCACAAGAAAAAAAATCGCACAGAGGGAGATCAGGAGAATGTAAAGGTCACCCGACATCGTTGCGCAGGGAGACCAGCTAACCCGGAAGCATCTCCCGTAAAACTTGCATGGATCTCCGCACTGTATGAGCTGTTGCTATATCCTGTTGAAACCAGGCATCCTCCACATCCATTTCTTCCAGTTTCGGCTGTAGAAAGTTCTCAAGCATTTCAATGCAACGTTCTGAAGTGACAGTGACTATTGCTCCCACCTCCCCAAAAAAGTAAGGGCCTACAATGTCAAAATTCTGCAACGGTGCACCAAACTGTAACACGTGTGCTCGCTGTGCAGGGGTCTCTGATGAAGTTCACGAGGGTTGGTTTCAGCCCAATTGAGAAACTTTTGCTTATTTATGCAACCATTCAAATGGAAATGTGTCTCGTCGCTGCACATGACGATGGCATCTCGAACGGTTTGCAGAATGTTCACATACAACTCTCTATGGCTCTCCCAGTCCCTCTCAGTAAGTTCCTGCACTACCATCATTTTGTATGGATGGAAATTAAGGTCCTCATGCAAAATCCTCCTCAAAGATGTGTTGGAAATGTCAAAGGCAGAAGCACACTTAACGTCTAGGAGACTGCAAAGTTGATACCCTTACAGCTTGGATGTTTTCAAGTGTTCGAACAGTCTGAGGACATCCTGGAGATTATCTGTTCAATGTTGTACCCGTCTGTCTAATTTTGGCCACCCATTGAAGAACTGTTTTCCGATTTGGGACGTCATCGTTAGAATGAAGTGCATTCAGAAGGTACGTTGCATAGTGATGATGGATTCGATGTTTTTGAAGAACACCTTGACAGAAAAGCTCGGTGGTCACTGGACCAAGGCATGTGGCCGACTGAAAACTACAAGGGATCACTTATCAAAGGACCCCCAGCCCAACCCACTTGGCTGCCTCTAGCTCATGCAATGTGGTACTTCATTTTGGCTAACCCTGTATATGATTATTAGTAGACTAATGTTGTTTTCATCATTTACAATTATGGTTGAAACCAAAATATTAATAGGGAGTGGAGGAGGTTAACTGAGGGGGACTTTCTTTGCTAACTAGTTAACATACAAGTATGGATGATGTGCTGATGTCAGAGCCAGTCTCTGTTTAGTTTGTGCTTCTGTAAAGGTTTCTGTTTAATATTGCTATGACTCAAATTTGACTGTGGATGACACTAACAGGTTACATAGTTCTTAACCACAGCTTCATCCTCTGGAAGTTTTTTTTTCTTTTTCCTTTTAAATATGAGCAAAACTTGTGAGTATACATAGTCACTGCTCACAATGATCACCAAAAGAATTTGGTGAGTGTAAAAGTAAATAGAAGAGAGTAAATGTTGATTTCAGATGGCCAGCAGCTTCAGAGTGAAAACAGTTGTTTTAGGAGAGTTGCTATTATATCAGTTGGATAAAAAGTTTGTTTAAATGTACCAAAGGAGGTGCACAGCAAAAGTAAACTTGCACATTGAGTTCATACAAAAGTGAATATGAGAGGAGAGGTTTTACTTGTGTAAGAATAATGAAGGAAGGAGTCTGGGAACAAGCTTAGAGGTGTCTACAGTAATTGTTTAATCAGCAATACACAGAAGCTGGAAGTATTTAAGCAAAAAGACAAAAGGCACATTAAAGTTTGAACCTTTACACAAAGGGGCATTATTCTGTTGAGAGGTGAAAGTGTGTGATAATTTAATTTATTTTTTGCCCACTCGAGCCTAGTGGTTTCACAGAATCACTCAAAAGCACAGTTTTACTGCAAAACATTTTTGAATACTGTATATTGGAATATATATTGGAAAACTTCAAAGTGTGCACCACCAATCTTTTAAACATTATCAATACATTACCTGACAGTATCACATTTTGAGACTTTCTTTCCTCACCTGGTGCCAACATTCTAGGCAGTGATGAATAAAGAACCAAAAAAAAAATTTCTTCACCCAATTAAACAACAAAGTGGCAGTGTGAAGAAATGCAAAAAAAAAAAAAAAAGGTTAAAAAACAATACCACGAAACTTAAAGTAAAAACTAATCTTAAATCTGAATTAATTTTCATTAGAAAACCCAGAATAGAAAATAATAGTACTAAATGAACAAAATTGAACTGGAGGAGAAATTAATTATGACAGTCAAATCATAATAGTCAGGCCTAACTTTCTCAGGTGACAATAAATTTACACGAGGACTGTAAGTCATATTAAAGCAACTACATTCTATAAATAATTGTTAAAAATTTTAATTAAAAAAGGTTGAATAAAAATTGTAACTAAGAGGCCGTTTGGATGTCATCCTTGCTTGATAAAATATCTGTCCAAGGAAAAGATATTTTTGAGAGATGTTACCTTCACCAGCAATGGAATAATTAAGCATATGTGGACATGAGGATAATGTTATTCAGAGTAAAACTTTTGCTGTTTTACATTCTTATTCTGCTGTAAAGAATAAAAACTATTACTGCAAATTTGTATTAGTATCATGTATGTAGGAATTGTTGTATATATATTTTTACTCCTATTCTAGTAAATGTGTAATCTATACCCTAATAATTCTAAATTATGACATAAGTTTTGACAATTAACATGACTCCTGCTTAAAGATATTTGATATTTTAAACTTATAGATAATATTATAGTGGTGTCTGGGGCAAACTTTACAGAAATCTTTGTTACATAAATACAGAATGTCAAGTTCACAGAATATCTTGAACAGCAGGAAATATATTTGCTTATTTATACAGCGATCTACTGCTTATTTAAATAATTAAACTAAACTAAGAAAAGCTATTTATTTATTTCATTTTAATGGTCCTTGATGTATGATGAGTAACTTTCTAAATTATCAAAACTATGAAAATGTGAAAACATAAGCACACCCTGTAATTTTTTAAATATATGTGGACATGTCAAAATTTGATCTTAATTTAAAACGGTAAATGCATATAAAGGTGATATAAAAATCATCATGCCACATTGACATTTTGTAATCCATTGTACCATTTAAATAAACATAAATGTACACTTTGCATGTGGAAAAAATAACTGCACCCCTACACAGATAGATAGATATAGAATCCGGTCCAAATGATTAGAACATCACTAGAGGGGATATTGCCTAGACCTGTCTTAAATAAACCTGAGACATTTAATTTGGTTTGCTCTTCTGTGATTGAAGGGTGTGTTATTACCATGCCAAGATCGAAAGAGCTCTTGGACACCTTCACAAAGAAGGTTATAAATGACTATGGGCTTGTAAAGGTATTTAAAAAGATATCCAAACAATTAAACATCAAACATTCCACTGACTGGAGGATGATCTATCTGTAAGTGATGAAGATATCAAACAACTGCCAACTTGTCCAGCCCATGCTACTTCAGCAATTTCAGCCAGGAAGAGAAACACATGAGGCTGTAAGAACTCCTTAAGGGCACCAAAATTTCATCCCAGGACCTCAAGGTAGCTCTTGTCACTGGTGATGTCAAGGTGCATGAGCCTACCTGCACAAACTAGATCTGCATGGGAGGTATGCCAGGAGGAAGCCTTTCCTGTCATGAAGGTCATCAGGGCAAGATTATAGTTTGCCCATGAACATCTAGGCAAAAACCAGGACCTTCTGGAACAATCTGTTCTAGGTAAATAAGGCAAAGATGGGGCTATTTGGCCAGAGTACAAAAAGGCATGTTTGGTAAAAACAAAAAAAACAGCATTTGACCAGAAGACCCCGATACCAACTGTAAAGCATGGTGGTGGAAATGTTACGTTTTGGTGCTGCTTTGTTACATCAGGGCCTGGGCAGCCCACCATCACAGAATCTACTATGAATCTTTCATTGTACCAGAGGGTGCTTGAGTAAAAGACCATCTGTCAAAGGACTGAAGCTCAACTGAAAAGGGACTTTGCAGCATGAAATTTACCCTAAACATACCAGTAAATCCACCAAGGAATGGGCAAAAGGGGAGAAATGGGAGGGCTCTGAAATGACCGAATCAAAGCCCAGATCTGACTCCAATCGAGATGATGTAGTGGGTTTGAAACAGGCTGTACGCTCCCTCCAACATCATACAGCTGAAAGAATTCTGCATGGAGGAGAGACAAAAACGATTTCCTACGTGGATGTCAGAGACATTTAATGGAAACACCTACCAGGAGGTGGCAATACCAGCAATTGAACCAAAAGGTGTACTTTCCTTTTCCTAAGAATGAAACTGGCATGTCTGTTCATTTTTCATTAAATTATTGCAAAGTCAAATTAGATTTTTGTCAATTTCATCACCTTTATATAGATACCATTACCATACTTTGGATACCATTTAAATGAAAACAATTTTTTTAATATGTCAACATATATTACAACATATAAATTACTTTTTCACATGACTGTAAATGTGAGACACATGGGTAATTAATTGATGAAAATCTAACATTTAAATAAAGTGTGTTGACTAAAAACAATGTTAAGAAATACAGAGGCTCTTTAAGAACTACGTAAAACACTGAAACATTTGTTTCATTAAGGAAGTATGACATTTAAAAAAAAAAAATTTCTGTACAGCCAAGTCTAAATCAAATTTGTTTGACGTTTCATGAGAGCAAACAAGTTGGGTAATAGTAAATGTGTCAATCGGAGATTCATACAGTTATTTTCTGATCTACATGCTTCACTGAAAAGTCACTGGGAGCTGAAACGTATCTCTAGAACGCTGGATGCAAGACAGCAATAACCCAGAAATGAGTGCTTGAAATTAAAAATGAAAAGCATTCAATTAACAAACATTTCATGGTAAAACTATCAATGGCCCAGAACCAAACATTTAAAAACAACAGAAAATTGCTGCATTACATGATTTATGATTTATGTTTCATCAAAACAATTCACGAGACAAAATGACAGCAGAGTTCTGGTTAACCTCAAATATAAAAAAAATAATGTAAATGTAATGTAACTAATGTAATGCACTTCCACATTAAAAAAAGATTCCCACCAATTGGTGGTAATATAGTTATAGATGTGGTTTTATCTGTGAAGATGTCAAAGAACATTTATTAGTATGTCCATCTAGACTGACGAAAATTAAAAAAGAGCATACATAGCAGAGGAAAAAAGAGGTTTGACAGACAGCCATTTTTACAGAGGTTAAACTAAAACCAAAAGACAGATTAGGCAGTCCTTCTGAACTAAAAGCCAAAGAACAGGCATATTATGTCATCATCATTTACTATTAATGTTAAGGCTCTTTGTAAAAACACCCACATCAAAATGTACCACACACTGCACACAAAGGCTTTACTCACTCCCAATGGGCTTCAAGAGCTCTAATTTGAGGGACAAAATATGCATTAATAATATCACAAATGATGTGCACTGATGTTACAAAACATTGAAAAATGTGCCTTAATGCTTCTGTTTTAAAGAACCAACAAGAATCGTGGTGCAAGAAAGATTCGAGAGATTTTAATATTTGCTTGTTTCTGTAACAACAGTAAGCAAGTGTAGTTACCAAAAGGGATGAAACAAATTTAACAAATATAGATTATAAACTGATAATATCTGTTGCAGATTATAAAATTAATCAAAGGATTGTGGTGTTAAGTTACAAAAATAGTGCTGCACACCAAAACATAATGAGCTTTATTTGTAAGCTGATTTTATACAACTTGTGTATACAAAGATACTTTTTTTTTTTACATTCCTTTATGCATACATTTAAAAAAAGATAACAGATAATGCAGCATTAAGCTGAAGCTACTAACCTGACACCCTTTTTATTAGCCAGATCATGTGGACGCAAGTAGTCAATCTTATTTTTTGTAATGACACAAAGATCAACATTGCTGCCAGATCCCAGGTCATTGAAAATTCCAGCAGCTATTGCATCACGCACCAACTGTTTGGCTTCCTCTTCCTATATTAAAAGAATAAATAATATTTAGATTCAAAATTACATTAGAATTTAGCATCATACAGAAGTGACAGTGACCGCTGCATACATATGTATGCATTTTAATAAATACTTAAATTTTCTTCTATAATAAACATTCACAAAAATCCTAAGGGCTGGTCTGTTGCATTAAACAGATAAATTATATTCTCTTTAAAATAAAGATACCTCTTCTATTGTCAAAAATAAGGTAACAAGTCTGTCCTTTATGATAATCATTAATTACTTCACCAAAAACAAGTTTTAATGAAGTTCCAAACTGTCTAATATAGATGATGACTCAACTAAACTCAATTGACCTTTTTAACCAGTGTTGTTATTAATGTTAATCTAATTTGGACATTTGACAGATGTCAATGAACATATCCATCAATGAAAATGAACTCATTACCCACACTTATTCAAAGCACATTAGTAGTAAATGAGATAGCAGATACACTGAATTAACTGGTCCAAGTGACTGACTGTTCTGAAATTTATATTGCCTTAACAAAGCAACAGTGAGAAACTGACAAGAGAATGAAAGTATAATCTTTTATTTAAAAAAAATGAAAGAAACTTATTAAACAAACCACATTCCTAGTTACCAAATAACAATTAGAGTTTAGAGAGGATAACATAACTCATTTCATTCTTTCCTACAAAATTAAAAATAAATGACGGATATAAAAATACATCATGACTAGAAAATTAATTTAAACCATAAACTTATGATGTTTAACCACACTGCTCAAAACAGGCAAAGGTAACAAATATTAGCAAGGCAAAGGCTCCCTCTATGGGTCACATTTATAAACCTGAACCAAATGCAATCTTAAAAAAATAATAAAAAGCAAAATTGTTGCTGTATTGTTGAAGGACACGTACTTTAAACATCACTGAAAAGCTCCACTGTTCATAAACGAATTAATGAATTATCATTTGCATTGTTGATGTTTGCTTTGAAGTGGTGCATGGTATATATTAGTTTCACTGGACTAGTCAAGTACATAGTCAAAACAAAAAAAAAAATTACCCATGAATGAGAAATTTATGTGTGGGTGGATGTGTGATATTTATATATCTCAACCCAGTAGGGAGCATAACAGCACCATGAACCCCAAGTCCTAGATTCAAATTCAGTAAGTTTTATTTGAACAAAAGTAGCTTTACACATTTGTTCCTTCTGTACATCAGACAATAACAGTTCTTCCTTTTCTCTCTTATTTCTTCTCATCTCCTTTTATGATGGGCCCGAGAGTACTTTTGGTACACAGTGGAAGCATTTCCGGGCCATACTGAAGCTTAGTAAAACATTGAGCATTTCTCCAAGCAGTGTTCCCTGGTGGCACCCATAGATTCCAACAGGGCTGCACTTCTGAACTACAAGTCTCGGGCAATCCCACAGGTGTCCAAATCAGGACTAGCCAGAGGAACACCACAACATCTTGTGCTGGGGAATGAGTTGACCCCGATATTCAACCTGCCTCATTCCATCCATTATGATTGGAACCAGGAGACATCTCCGCTGGAATGCTTCTCTCTCTGGGTGATCTTTCCATTATGGTCTTCCAGCCAGGCTAAGTATTACACTCGAACCCCATCGGGACACCCAGATAATAAGAGTAATTAAAAAATAATTGCTATCTCTTGCCCTATGTGTACTTTCAGCACCTTTCCTCAGTATCCGAGTGTGTGAACATCTCTTCACCGATGCTCCCTTTCTCCACCCTGTACACATAAAGTCTACTTCACAGACTGTCATTTTTTTCGAGGTGCCTTTCTTGCTTCCTGTCTGATTTTATACACTCCACCTATAAATAATACCTGGGAGTGCAGCTGGACGATAAATTGGACTGGACTGCCAATACTGATTCTCTGTGCAAGAAAGGACAGAGCCGCCTGTACTTCCTTAGAAGACTGGCATCCTTCAACATCTGCAGTAAGATGCTGCAGATGTTCTATCAGATGGTTGTGGCGAGTGCCCTCTTCTACGCAGTGGTGTGCTGGGGAGGCAGCATTAAGAAGAAGGATGCCTCACGCCTGGACAAACTGGTGAGGAAGGCAGGCTCTATTGTTGGCATAGAGCTGGACGGTTTGACATCCGTAGCAGAGCAACGGGCACTCAGCAGGCTCCTATCAATTATGGAGAATCCACTACATCCATTAAACAGTGTCATCTCCAGACAGAGGAGCAGTTTCAGCGACAGACTGCTGTCACTGTCCTGCTCCACTGACAGACTGAGAAGATCATTCCTCCCCCAAACTATGCGACTCTTCAATTCCACCAGAGGGGGTAAACGTTGAACATTATTCAAGTTATTGTCTGTTTTTTACCTGCATTTTTTATTACTCTTTAATTTAATATTTTTTGCTGCTGGAGTATGTGAATTTCCCCCTGGGATTAATAAAGTATGTATGTATGTATGTATGTATGTATGTATGTATGTATGTATGTATGTATCTATCTATCTATCTTTGAAGGTGACTCCCTCCGCATATGCCCTTAACCCTCCTCATGCGTCTCACACTTGCACTTCGTTTTTGTTCTTCATTGCTTGGGGAGTGGATATACAAAACTTATTATTTTATTAAATAGTAAAAATATATATATATATATATATATATATATATATATATATATATATATATATATATATATATATACTAGCTGATTACCCAGTGGCTTCACTCACTGAGTGCAAGGGAAAAAAATAAAATGTAGTCTATAATTTATTAAACAGTAAAACATTAACATTTAAGAAGTAAAGATACATTGAGCACTACTGGAGTGGTTTTGGGTAAACTACATTTTAAAGGCGCTATAACACAACAGGTAAGTAGTAGATCTCTTGTGAAAGGCGCTACATGACTGCTGTGGTATAGAAATTACATTTTCTATGTGATCGTCCAAATTTCTGCCTGGCAACCTTGCACTACGTGCCTGTGATTTACTTCTTAAAATAATTAATCACAAAAGCAACCTTGAATGTTGTGGGGTTTTAGTGACCCAAACTCACCTTAAGGGACAGTAAGTAGTCAATTTACAAACAGAGTCCTGCTTCAATGGCGCCGATTACACTCATTCGCAAAGATTTCCACTCTCCCAGGAGCCGACAGGGGCTTTGAAGTGTCACAAACAGTGCGAGAAGAGAGGATACTGCCCGAAACTGCGAAGCTCTCAACTCGGCGGAGCAGCCCAACATTCCGCGCCTCCCAGCGTCCAGTTTGTTCTCATGACCCCTCGCCGCAGAAGGTGGTCTCGTCTTCACATTATTTACAGCTCGGCGCAGTTAAAAAGTAGAAAGACGCAAAGCTGTTTTCCTCATCTCTTCAACTATCAAGTACTGGCAACTAAAAAAAGTTACAGTGTGGCAGTTTCCGCGACAGTCACGTGGATGAATAAATAAAACTTCTCTGTCAGAACACACCTGGTGGTGGACAGCTCAGCGCTGCAGTCCAGAGAGGAGGGCTGGGAGAGGGCGACGCGGGGCACACTTCTATGGGACAGATCGGCGTGTTTGTGTTTACTTCTTTTCAATATCAGTAAAATAACTCTCACACAAATAATAAAGACGATATAAAAATGGCATCCACAAACGAAGTGATTAGTTCCTGTATTATAATATGTTCTGTAGTCATAGGTAATTTCCATATCGCATGGTCATATGTAATTTCCATTTCAAACACGAAAACAATTATTATATATATATATATATATATATATATATATATATATATTGTCACACACGTGTGAGTAGGAGACCGCTAAAGGGTCTGAATAAGTGTAATAAAACATCTGACCGGGGGGCAGCGGAGTGCACTGACTCTATTTCTCAGTTCCCTACAGACCTTCCCTGGGAGATCCTGCAAGGTTCCGGCACCTCAGAAGACGTCACTTCCGAAGCCGGCCCCTTTGCTGACGTCACTTCCGAAGCTGGCCCCTTTGCTGATGTCACTTCTGGTTCCGGCCATTTTGATGACATCATTTCCTTTCCAGACCTTTAAAGCCTCCATCTTGTGCTACTATAGGGAGTTCTGTCTTGGGCTCTGTGAGATGCACATCGTACTTGTGATTCTAAAAACCCTTTTGCAGCTGGGAAAAACAATATACGGGTGGCTGCCCCAAAACTTTATAATGTCTTGGACTCATAATTATTACAATATATATATATATATATATATATATATATATATATATATATATCAAATTATCAAATTCACTCTCAATACTAAAATAAGCCTACAAAAATTACATTGACGATCATGTTACATTATTTTTAAAATGTTTCCTTTTCTTTTTCATAACTTCTTTAACACACTACTTCTCCGCTGTAAAGTATGGGTATTTTGCTAGTTTTTACTACCATATCACACATCAGTGTGAAGATGGTATTTTATAAAGTGATGAGCCATGTTCTTTCTTTGCCACAGTGCTTGGCATTACTGTCAAATAATCGTCTCATTGCATAATAGAACTATTTTCCACGTTTTTTTCAGAAGCTTCAGCACGTGTTTTGCAAATTGAAGGTGAAATTTCAAGTAAGCTTTTTTCAAATATGCCTTCCTCTGTATCACTATCATGACTGAACTACCTTCTTAATTACTTTATCAAAAACAAGGCAGATTCAGCTTTTAGGTATTTTTAATCAGTACTTTATAATATGACTGCAGCAACTTAAAGACATACTCTCTTTTATATTCAAATATGCAGGTACTGAATATCTAATTCTTGCAAAATCTCAAACTTACATCATCAGTAGTAACTATGATTAAAAAAAGCCATTGTGTTTATGTTAGTTCAAGCTGACTGCTATGAGTGACAGTGTTTGAGACTGTGTATAGTGTTGCACTTCCAAGTCTGAATCCTTTTTATTCTTTTCCAGTGGCACTGCACGTACCAAACTTCCGTCCCACGGAAATCTGAAGACGGATAGGCATTATAATGTGCATAGCAGTAAGATCTACATAACTCAGAAACAAAACAATGGTAAAATTTAAATCGATTCAAAAGTGAGGAGGGGGTTCTGTAAGTAAATTTGTAAATTACACATTTGACTAAATTCCTAACCGGTTCTGAAGTGTTCAGTCATTGTTGACATTAATTATTAAACAAGCCATCCACACTAAAATAATGTGCATACAGAACAAGAATTTATCAATCTTAGTTACACAGTTTTGCCAAATTCTAAAAGCAGGAGCTTTAAAAGAAAAAAAAAGTACATGATGAAATGTAAACAAAGTGCAACATGACACTCTGTGTTACTGATTGTGCAAACAGCTCCCGTGCAAAGTGTGAGTTAACTAGAAGGTCACTAGCCCAGCCACAGAGCATGAACTGACACATCAATATTCACACACGTCAGCCCAATTTAGAGTCATCAATAACATTTTTTTTTTTTTTTAAAAATCGCCTTTTCATTTTTAAGAGTGTTATGTTTCATTCAAGCTTGTCAGAGAGAGTGAAAATTTATTAAAAAGCTAATCTCAATGAATAGACCATCCATTACTCCATCCGTTCTCCTACTGAGTAATGCTAAATTTAAAAAAAAAAGAAAAAAAAAAACTCAGAAGATTTTGATTTAATCTTAGTTAACCACACAAGTCAGTTTTTGTTTCTAATATTAGACAGTCCATGATCATTTGGTAATTAGAAAAATAAATCTTTAAGCTGCCTTATAGATGTACTGGGTGGTTAGCAACATCAGAGAATAAGTTCTGAAACAAAACAAATGCAATTATTAGCAGGCAGTATTTTTGATTATTACGAAAAACTAGGGGTCTTAGCCCTGGTCGCCACACCTTCTCCCCCCCTCCAAACCCTACCAGCGCTACAAGCCGTTGTGAAGAGGGGGGCTGAACGCACCCCAAGGAGACACGGTCGCTCCTCTGTAACCCCCTCTTAAACTGTGATACAATGGTAAACAAAGACAGTTTTTTTTTTAACCTCCTCTTTGCTCAATTAGCTGCTGGCTTGTTGCTGCCATGCTGCGTGATCTGTACTTCGCCCGCCTTCCCCTTCATTACCCCCCCCCCCCCCCCCCAAACCAGCCAGCGATACACACTATTGTGAAGAGGTGGGCTGAACGCACTTCAAGGAGACGCGGATGCTCCTCTGAAACCCCCTCTTAAACGGTGATACAATGGGAAACAAATAACAGTTGTTTTTTTTACCTCCTCTTTGCTCGATTAGCTGCTGGCTTGCTGCTGCTGCCATGCCGTGTGATCTGCATTTCGTGTGGCGCTTCACAAGTTTAAAAGCCTTTACAGCATCTGTCCTTTGTCTCACTGCCTTGTCTCTCTTGTCCCCCAGACATCCTCACACACTATGTGATCTGTTTTCGCTGTTCCGTTATTTCACCGAGTAATATTTTCCATTTGCACTAATGTGATCTTTACTCTCATTTTTTTGAGACTTTCGAATCTTCCTACTTCCATTATCTCTAACCTGCTCTGCATGTGTAGCACAGGACTTGCTTCCAAAGGTTGTAAGTAAGAAACACACACACGAACTTTTGGCTTGAAGACAATTATTCAGGTCCGGTATGTGATGATGTCAACTCTTCTGCTACACTTTATGCCAGAGTTGTGACTGGCTGTTTTCTGTATATTAATTAAAGATAACTCCAGAGCCCTCAGCATACACTTTTAAAAATATCAAGTATATGAATGATATCACCTTTAAACGATTTTTCGAATCAACGTTACCAATCACAGCTTTCGGATGCTGTGCCCTCTAGTTGGACAAGCTGCAACACCCCAACTATCTCAGCTTAAAAACCTGAACAAGTTTTGAAAAAGCTACAGTAATCTCTTGTGAGAAATAATGTTCATGAACAGTGAGTATAATCGAACACAACAAATAGTATCCTAAAGTTACAGAGCACAATCTATAAAAGGTGATCCCAAATTAACTTTCAAAATATAACAGTGGTGTGAAAAACTATTTGCCCCCTTCCTGATTTCTTATTCTTTTGCATGTTTGTCACACAAAATGTTTCTGATCATCAAACATATTTAACCATTAGTCAAATATAACACAAGTAAACACAAAATGCAGTTTGTAAATGGTGGTTTTTATTATTTAGGGAGAAAAAAAAATCCAAACCTACATGGCCCTGTGTGAAAAAGTAATTGCCCCCTGAACCTAATAACTGGTTGGGCCACCCTTAGCAGCAATAACTGCAATCAAGCGTTTGCGATAACTTGCAATGAGTCTTTTACAGCGCTCTGGAGGAATTTTGGCCCACTCATCTTTGCAAAATTGTTGTAATTCAGCTTTATTTGAGGGTTTTCTAGCATGAACCGCCTTTTTAAGCTCATGCCATAGCATCTCAATTGGATTCAGGTCAGGACTTTGACTAGGCCACTCCAAAGTCTTCATTTTGTTTTTCTTCAGCCATTCAGAGGTGGATTTGCTGGTGTGTTTTGGGTCATTGTCCTGTTGCAGCACCCAAGATCGCTTCAGCTTGAGTTGACGAACAGATTGTCGGACATTCTCCTTCAGGATTTTTTGGTAGACAGTAGAATTCATGGTTCCATCTATCACAGCAAGCCTTCCAGGTCCTGAAGCAGCAAAACAACCCCAGACCATCACACTACCACCACCATATTTTACTGTTGGTATGATGTTCTTTTTCTGAAATGCTGTGTTCCTTTTACGCCAGATGTAACGGGACATTTGCCTTCCAAAAAGTTCAACTTTTGACTCATCAGTCCACAAGGTATTTTCCCAAAAGTCTTGGCAATCATTGAGATGTTTCTTAGCAAAATTGAGACGAGCCCTAATGTTCTTTTTGCTTAACAGTGGTTTGCGTCTTGGAAATCTGCCATGCAGGCCGTTTTTGCCCAGTCTCTTTCTTATGGTGGAGTCGTGAGCACTGACCTTAATTGAGGCAAGTGAGGCCTGCAGTTCTTTAGACGTTGTCCTGGGGTCTTTTGTGACCTCTCGGATGAGTCGTCTCTGCGCTCTTGGGGTAATTTTGGTCGGCCGGCCACTCCTGGGAAGGTTCACCACTGTTCCATGTTTTTGCCATTTGTGGATAATGGCTCTCACTGTGGTTCGCTGGAGTCCCAAAGCTTTAGAAATGGCTTTATAACCTTTACCAGACTGATAGATCTCAATGACTTCTGTTCTCATTTGTTCCTGAATTTCTTTGGATCTTGGCATGATGTCTAGCTTTTGAGGTGCTTTTGGTCTACTTCTCTGTGTCAGGCAGCTCCTATTTAAGTGATTTCTTGATTGAAACAGGTGTGGCAGTAATCAGGCCTGGGGTGGCTACGGAAATTGAACTCAGGTGTGATACACCACAGTTAGGTTATTTTTTAACAAGGGGGCAATTACTTTTTCACACAGGGCCATGTAGGTTTGGATTTTGTTTCTCCCTAAATAATAAACACCATCATTTAAAAACTGCATTTTGTGTTTACTTGTGTTATATTTGACTAATGGTTAAATGTGTTTGATGATCAGAAACATTTTGTGTGACAAACATGCAAAAGAATAAGAAATCAGGAAGGGGGCAAATAGTTTTTCACACCACTGTAACCTACTACAGTATATTTATTTTTTTATTTATTAAAAAGTAAGGGTACAGCACTGACAATTTATTTTCAGATCATGCTGCGTTGTGTGGAAGGCATGATGGTACAGTGGTTAGCATTGCTACCTTATGGATCCAACATCCTGGGTGGTGTCGTTGAATAAATACGACGGAATCAGAATATTAATACACTGTGTATTAGGCAAAACAACACACATATAAAACAGTATGGAGAGCACCAAAACCCAAATGTGTATGTCAATGAAAGCAGTTCACATAAACTGTTAAATAATAGTAGCAAAATACAGAGTCATGGGTCCAAGTTGGTAAACATAAGAAGTTGTCTGTTCTTATCTTCAATATATAATATTTACTTGAACAGTAAAAACAGTCTTATCTGATAAACATGGTTGGTAACACAAGTAGAAGTTGACCATGCCGATAAACTGAAAGCAGATACTACTGAGTGTACATGAGTGGTCTCTGTGATGAACTGGCGCCCATTTCCATACTACATTCCTGCCTTTTGCCCACTGCTATCAGGATAGTCTCTGATCCCTTGAAGCAATCAATGAGATTAATGGCTTTGAGAAAGTTAAGTTGCCATGAAGTGTGTGTGTGTGTGTCTATATATATATTAAGGAGCTCAACAACTAATGGAGATGAGAGAGCATGTAGTTCTCCGAAACTGTGGGGGTAAAGCTTTCCAGGCAGGTTGCATTCTCTTTGAAGCAGAGATGCACAATTTAGCCATACTGGCCGATGTTCATTAAAAAAATGATGGCATTGGCCCGATGTGTACATTTTGGCTAATGCTGCCAATCAATAATTAGGATCTACCAACAATATCAGTTCATAATTTTAATAATTGTTTTTCATTGTTTGGTGAGGCTGCGGTGGGTTGGCACCCTGCCTGGAATTGGTTCCTGCCTTGTGCCCTGTGTTGGCTGGGATTGGCTCCAGCAGACTCCCGTTACCCTGTGTTCAGATTCAGCGGGTTGGAAAATGGATGGATGCATGGATGGATGGATGTTAGGTGAGGTAGACATTATTGTAAAGAAGCATTTGAGTTTATAAGCTTATAATTTTATAATAACAATTCAATTCAAAAGGACCTCCATAAAGTGTGCAGTTAATATACATAAGACACTGAGAAATTACACAATTTCATTTTTATTTCTACTAAATACCAAAGTGAATGAACTATAAGATAACAATAAAAACATCTTTTCAATGATTTATTTATTTTTTAACACAGAAGAATCACCACACAGCAGATATAAGGGCAGATAAAATGGAGGGGCCATGGTAGTGCATAATGTGATAGCTACAACTTACTAATGGACACTAAATTAAATGAAACCAACCCTTACAAAGGCATCTACAATTCAATGATAACCTTAATGACTGCACCTTGTTTTTTTTTTTATACTTAATTGTTGCTACTCTGACAAAAACAAATAATTTCAATTCAGTACAAAGTTTCAAGGGACCAGATTCGACACAGCACCAAGCTGAAACCAGGGTTCCATTCCATCACAGGGCACACTAACACCTACATGGTAATACCCATTTTCACTTATGCAGCACTACTTTTACTAAATAAAAGTGCACAAGTTGAAATTCAGCATTTTCATTATTTAGAAAACATCATTTACAATTGCACTGTGCACAAGGAGGAAACCATTAATCCTTAACCGAATACACAGATACATACATTCTTAAACATGCATATACTGATTTAAGGGCATGGGGGCCATAACACATCCCATAAGTCCCAGACAGGAAATAGACTTTGACAAGGTGTAAGGCCAGGTTGAAACTGCACAAATACAATATATCATAAAAGCAATAACCTGTGTCTCAGGGTCATTCACATCACATCATCTATTCAAATATGCACTTTATGCATTTAGTTTGTTTATTTTTTCTTAATATTTTTTTTTACAAAAAGAAAGGTTTAGTCTTTCATTGCTTTGTTTGTAAGAAACAATCATCTAATCAACAGCAACCCTGCTTTTCTCCCAAAATGCCAACTTGAAATTCAAGTGTACAGAACAATGGGAGAAGTTGAAATGACACATAAACTTCCACAGTACATAAACACAGAAAATGTGGCCTTTATTACGTAGAAAAAAGTCTGATGGCAGAATGCAATCAGTACTAGCTTACAGTCATCATTTACTGGCAGAAAGATATTTTCCTTTTAGTAAGACAAAACGCGAGAAGCACACACATACACTGTGGGTGCAGTGGACCGTTTTTACAAGCCCATCTGTACATGTACGGAAAAGGATGTTCAAATTATTTGTTTTGTTTAAGCAGACTACTTTGACTTTAGACATTAAAACAACATACATTCGACAGACGCAGATGCTCTTAAGACCCGAATTAAACTCAGGTTTGCTGTCATACTGAATTATCAACTCTCAAAAAAAAGACTGTTCAGACCAGACAGCCTTGGATTAACTTTGATATCAAAGTTAATGCAAATTTTAAAACAATTATGAAAACCAGTTCTTCTGTATAAACATTACATGCTTAGACTCTTTAGCAACATGACATAGTTTGAGTAGCAAGGGTTATAAGCCAATTAGCAATTAACTCCTTCTTCTTCAAAAATAAATGAAACACAAGGCAACAAGAAACGTTTGGCTACAATTAAACATTTACAGCTGACCAAACAGGATAGCTTTTCAGATTTGGTAAATCAAGCCTTCAACTGTTTAAGTCTTATACAAAAGGGCAAAGGTTAACAATCCACCAATCAATCTGTAATCAAACTTAATCAAGTTCAGGGTCAAGGGCTTTGGAGTCTATCTCAGTTGAATGAGGTGGAAGATCCAATACTGGATATGGTGCCACTTCATCGCAGAGCACACTCACTCACTTCCTCCCCTAGTAATACAGGGCTTATTTAGAGTCACACTTAATCCTAATGCAAACATTATTAGAATGCTCAAACAAATGTGGAGTACAAGGAGGAAAAAAACAAGTCTCTCTATTATAATAAAAAAATCTTGGGGTCGAGACCTGATCTTCTCAGAAAGACACTTTTGACGTCCCGCGACACTAGACTTTACAACCTTTGGAAGCAAGACCCATGAGACGGTGACTTTTGCACGTCACGCCTTACTTACAAACAATTTAAAACAAGATCATGGACATCTAACCTCTCAGCTATTGGAATGCTTTTGGTAGACACACTTCATGTGCTTCCAGCTCTTAAAAATTCTATACGTTCTAAGACTTCATAAAGACATTCAAAAATGTTGCCATTATACACATGCAGAGCAGGATAGAGATTATGAAAGCTGTGGAATTTGAAAGGCTAAAAAAAAAAAAAAAAATGTTGATGAGATACACATGCAAAGCAAGTTAAAGAATATGAAAGTAGTAAAATTCGAAAGTATCAAAAAACAGAAAGTAAAGATCGAATTAGCACAAACAAACGGAAAAATGTGATCGAATATATGGGCAAAGGTGATATGTCAGAAGTATGTAGATTTTGTATGGCTTTAAAGTTTAAGTCGGAGAGTTGCAGATCGTCTAATTCGTGTTGCCATCAGGGAAAAGTAGTGTTGCCTCCCAATGAAGAGGCGTATCCGCGAGAATTAAAAGATTTGTTGTTTGGTGAAAGTGAAATCCACAAACACTACAGGCAAAATATCTGAGTCTACAATAAATTTTTCATGATCGCATCATTCAGTGCTCAAAATGTAGATTTACACAATAATAGACCATACGCTATGAGAATCTGTGGTCCCACAACAATCAAAGCAACGATTTGCTTAAACTTAATTTAGAAGAAACCACAATTTGGTCAGATGTATATTTATGATCACGAAGAAGCAACGCAACATAGAATCGAAAGAGTATGTAACAATTCCCATGAAAAAAATCTTTTTAAATTGTATATCCAATTAACCAAACCCGGGGGTGGGCACGCAAAGCGGGCAGGGGGCAGAGCACCCTAGTAAACACAAAAAAATAACATATAAACCCCACAAAGACACTGCACAGGCTGTGATTTAAACCAAGGACTGAGCAGAAGTGGGGTAGCAACGCTAACCAATGTGTCATTGTGACACCACTATTTCCAATGTACATCAATTCCACATTTGTAAACTAATTTACTGTGTGATAAGACGTTTATCATCTATCTAAGATGGATGCATGATATTATGGTTCCTTTTTTATGATACACAAAACCAAGTACATACAATATTTTATATACATCTGTACAATTAATTTTAATGTCAACCCTTTTACAATAGAATTATCAAAATATTCTTTTTTTCAGCTCATAAATTCTCTAAAATAATTGAATATTAAAAAGGTTATGGAGAGAATATACTGTAAAATTTAAAAAAATGATGAAGCAAAACTTCACATATGACCTCTGCAAATTACATAAAAAGAAAATAAATACTAATAGCTTTTAGATTATATAAACTATTTCATTCAATTTTAAACAGCCTGAGCTCAGATTTTAGATATAACAGTTATAAAAAAATATAAAAAATATATAAGGCAAACATGTTTAATACTTTACAGCTGAATACAGGAGGTAACCTGAGGGAGCTGCAGTCTCATGGGTTTCTCCTATTTTCTTTAAACGAGTTTATACTAAGAGTGATGTACTATAATACCAGTCAGCTGTGACAAGCAGCCTTTTATAGTGGTATCTGTTCATCTCCATCACTGCACCACACAATGTGTCCCTGGACTCCAATGTGCAACTCCCATTTACTGCTACATGACAAATGGCCAGCACTTGCAAAAGGCGCAAAAAGGTCCAGATTGGCTACACATCGGTCATAGCAGATGCAGGATTGCATTGATGGGAAACACAAACCTGTACAAAGTTCATTAAAATGACCACTAATCTCTCTCTATAAATGGTACCAGAGGAATAGTGCTGTGTGGGATAAAATAAACAACGCAGCATGTTATTTCTAATCTGAAACAGTGTTTGATAAATTATTTATAGCATGGAAGACAGTCTGCATTTAATATTGGAGCTGCTCAAAGCATCTTTAAAAGATGATTTATGTGTTGTAGTGCTATTAAACTTTATACCAGCCCACTGTAGCTGTAAAGTCTGTTGAGATTTAAAGTAGTAGTTTAAACTGTCACTACCACATCACAATAGAGGGAGAAAGTATTAAATCTTTGCTTTAAACCTTTTGTCTAGGGGGCTGCCACCACATTTAGTTACAGCTTACAAACAGATAGATTACTGCTACATCTACAGTACTGGGAGCCACAATTACTAATGGTCTTGAAACAACTGGAACATATTACACTTTACATTGTACTGACACAGACTATATACAATTATTTGCATACAAATGCAGGCTGGATCAGGATTTAAATTCACTGATAGTTATATTATTAAATGTACACTTCAAAAGGGGTAGATTCAGCTCGATTGTAGCATTCCTGTTCAATTTCTTAGCACACGCAACGCTAAATAAACTTACTGTATAAAGGTATTAAGAGTTTATCTACATCTGTTTCTGAAGCGAATGAATATTGTCCTCTAAAAATTACACAATGTATGAAAATTAGCATTATCACAGATAGATGAAAACTGTGCTCAAAGTCTGTTTCTAAGAAACCCAATTCCAAACTCATGAGTCACTAGCCTGCCTTTTATTACGAAATATTATATAAAAATAGAAAATATTATAACATACAATTATACAGTTTTATTATCAATGCTATTCTAGTTATTTTTATGGAGTAGGGAAAACTGTTAGAATAATGTACGTTACTCTATTGCTCAGTTAGATGAGACTTTCAGACTTAAGGCAGAATGATGTCCCCCTCTAGTGGTATAAAGAAGAAGCAACTTTAAAGTTGGTTTCTAGTATTTACATATCAGACAATCTGTTCATTAAAAATATTTCATTGTCATTTCTAGTAGAGTGTTGTCGTTAACAAGGTATGAGCCATTTACACAAGAAAATTCAATTTTGACAAACACTTCTAAAATTAGAAGTTACAAACAATTTTTAGCAAAACTAAAACTCATTTACTTTAACCACCAGTTAAGCCTGGTGAAACAAAAAATTACAAAGATGGACATAACCAAGCACGTGAAAATAAACTATTAACAATTTTCTGTAGTGTGTGAGGCACAAATGCCCCAAAATGTAGTAGCCACTTAATGAAACTAACTGTACCTGGTAAGAAGCTGTACAGGCATTTCACTTGAAACTTCATCTGTTTGAAAATTGTGTTAAAAAGAAGAGGTAAAGAAAAACTTGCATACTGCAGAAGGAATTTTGTCCTTATTTACCCCCGTTTTTTGTATGATTAAAACAAAACTAGACTTAATCTTATTAATGTCATAGGCTTTCCTCCAGCTAACAGTTAAGGTAGGGTTGGTGTTTACTTCAGTTGTGGCATTTTACACTTACTGGTATTATGCAGAAGTCCACTGTTTCTGCAAGTATTGCATGTCCAGTTCCATGAAATTGTTAAACTGAAGAGATTCCCCTCTCACAAGGAAGACTGCACAGTGTAAAAGATGCCCTCTTGTAAAAGGGCTGAATAGTTTAACATTCAGGTCATATCTGGCAATTTCAACTCAATTGTGTTGTTCAATTCAGTTGTTCTCCCCCTACTAACTTAAAACTATATGTGAAGTTGGTCAAAAACAAATCCAAATAATTATACATCCTGAACTGAATGGCTAATGCATGAAAATTATCAAGGGTGGAAGAGAACTGCAAAAAACTTGATGCTATACACTCTCATCTTAAGAGCTTTTTGAAAAGGGTGATTCCCATCTACTGTGAAAAACGCGTTTTTTACTAAACTGGAAACGCAGTAGATGTACTGAGAAGCTTTAAGATTATTACAGCTAAACAACAACAATGACAACAAAGGAACAAACCTTCTGTTGTTCAATTATGTTAATGTAATAGTTTTGGAATCATCGATCAATACAAGTTCCATTTACCAATACTTTAAAAAAAAAAACCTATACAACTTTAAATTAGCAAAGTGCATGATGAGTATTCTCTTGTTTAGCATCCAATCATAACGTTAGTTCCTGCTTTGGGCCTGGTTCTACTGCATTCAGTAAAAAGATGAATGGTACATGTTTCACTTCATCAGAAATATCTGGTGCAATTAACTAGAAGCAGACGCAAAGAATGTAGTTTAGGTCAAACATTGTCTGATTAATCGGTAAGACTTCATTTTATCCAAACAGAAACCTTTTCCACATGGAAGCACCTTTATTTTGATATTCTTGAGGAATATAAAGAAATGTTTAGAGGTAAAAAATAAAATCACCCAAAAATTAATTTATGTATACAACACAGACATTTTACACCATAATCTCTTAATAATTCAGGTTTAATGTTCTCTTGACTATTGTTAGTCTGAAGATAGAAAAGCCCCATCTTTCAAAAAACACAAACATCACTGGATGTGCCAGATCGAAGCACCACACAACTACAACAAACCCCCTTAATATTTCATACCAGTATAAAATATGCCTGGGTTTGTATTCAACATCTGCTGTCTTCAGGGTACTAAACTCTCCTGAGACGTGTTTGATCTGTAATTGGGTAGTATGCTGAATTAATCAGCAGTTTATCTTATTTTAATTAAAATAATGATTTCACAGCACCACTTAAGGATTTACAGTAGTTCCTGACTTCATATTTCATGTGTACTTTCTTGTTTCATACATTCATCTTTATACATTTATGTAAAAGGTCACACAGAGGCAAAGCTTCTACTGTAATTAATACTAAACCTTGGCAACAGGTGTAATATCTAAGTGAGACAATTTTTTTTTTTTGCTTAAATATGATTAATTGCTTTTAACAAGTAGAATAAACCCAAATGTAAAACTGTCCCTAATAGCGTAGCAAAAAGAAAGAAAAAAAAAAAAAAAAGAAAGAAAATCACCTTACCAAAGAACTTTTAAGAAAGTTTCTTTCGGTAAATGCCTATTAAATGTACTCTTTAATGCTATAACCACGGCTGTATAAAAAAGGAATTCCCACAAAGTTGACACATTCCCAGAAGACATTTAATATGCTATGCCTTTCTATCAGAAGTTTTCCAAAGCAGTCAAAGTGAAGTCTTATGGGGCAGCACAATAAAACACTTTAACAGATTAAAATTAGACTCAAAATGGTAAAGCAAAAGTGTTAAAAGAAAAGGAATTGAAAATGTGTTTTGACAGCAAAAAGCACTATTAATTGAACACACACAACAAATGTAGCACAAAATAAGGAACAACGGAATTGCTATATAGAATAAGGATCTTGTTTGGGGGGGGGGGGGGGAACTGGCACACAGAAAGCAGGTTAGCATGTGTGCATTCACACAAAGTAAATCCCAGATGAAGATGAACAGAAAGAAACTGAAGTGTGATTAAACAAATCTGAAACTGGCATCACTCTATGCATTTTACTCCAGTGCTGGTCTTAAAACAACAGGAGACTTGGGTATTTTCACAGGAGCACTTCTGCTTAACACGGATAGACTTCCCTTTATCTCCTCTGACTGCTGTCTCACTTCAGCAGGCAAACCTCCCAGTGAGTGGCCACCTTCCCATGGAGTCATTAAACCTCCGAATGTCAGATGGTAGGATTAGCCTGCAGGCTCCCACACCTGAGCCCTCTGGCAGGGACATTGGCAGTTTAGAACAACATCACAAATAAACATCAAATTCATATGCAGCTTGTCATTGCACCCAAGCATCCCATCCGACAGATGTCATCTAAATGAGATTGATGAAGGGAAATAAATAAATCCATTAAAAATGTAACACTCTTCCTATTTACAGAATTTTAAATAAACTCACATTGCTTTTCTTCATTAATAAATGGAAAAAAACCTATAGAATGCCAATAGGTGCAGGTCATTTAACATCCACAAAATAACTCGGCACAGGAAATATTTGTTATTAGCTGGCATATTCACAGGCATAAAGTAGAAAAAAAACTCAATAAACTAAGAAAACAGAACAGTCAGAAAAACTGACATACCTGTACTTCACAATGAAATGCCAAATGAAGCACATTATCTCACAATTAATTCAGAAGTTAAAAAAAATCAATTTAAAAGATCTATGTGAAACAGCGCCTCATCTGCCTTGGCTCTATTCTTTCGTTTACTGCTCTATACATTTTTATAGGTAGATCTATAGCTGCCCCCATGACAAATTAATATCATTCTGCACTAGTTGTTTGGTACTTGGCATCACAGTCCTGAAGTGGCTTGAGGCCTTCAGGGCTGAAACTGCTCACATCTTCAGCAATCCATAAGTGTTCCTCTGGAGGCCTTGTGTTTGCCTCATGGTGAAATAAGACTCCATAAATCAGGCTGCAGAAGTGGCACTTGTGCACTTCACCATCTATCTTTGTTGCTGGTCTCTGAAGGGTGTAGGGTAGAAACCTATATCTCAGCGGAACAACAAGGGGACTGGGCCATCATGTCGCTGGCATTGACAAAGCATGTGTAACTTAAAGTCTAAAGACAACACTAAGGGTGTGGAAAAGGGGGCGGGGGAGTTGGGGGTGTGCAAAACCAAAAGATCCTGCATGTGTTACTATGCCGCAGGCACTAGCAGAAGCTGTAGCGACTCATCTTCAAACGGCAAAGAGCCAGGGCTCTAGAAGCCTGCAGAAACTGGCTAAGCCTGAGGCCTTCATTTCGTTAAGTTGAACATCTTCAAAGTCTAGAAATATAACTGTAGGGTACAGCAGCTGCCGTGGCAGATTTGATCCTTTCAGCTTTCGGCAGCTCACAACTTGAGATTCTTGCAAAAGAATTTTTTCAAGTTGCCATTATTGCCTGTCACATATTTATAAATATTGTGTGCTATCTACTGTGGCAAGATTCCCATGGGACACAGCAGTATGCCAAAAGCAGAACAGAATGAATAACAGTCCCCATTCTTCAAATGAATGCTAAATTTTTTTTCTCTCTCCACTTTGTTCACATATTGATGCGTTCAGCAATCAACTTCAATAGCATTAAATATATAGCTGAGAAGGGAACCCCGATTATATTTTTTTCAAGCCGTATTCAAATGCTGCTTTCATTAGACTGCATTAATTAGATTTCTAATGCTAATTTGCAAGTCGATACCAGTGGCTCCAGGACAGTTTGCCTTTGAATTGCACCCCTGTGATCTCTGGGTCTTATAGCGTACCACAGCCTCTTACCAACAGTAGCAAGGCATCCTGACAATTAGTACAAAAGGGAATAATGTTGAACTTGACAGATAAATTATTCATCTTCTCGCTACTTAAATAAATCATAATTCCAAGGGTTTTAACTTTTTTTCTTTAAAATATAATGTATTACAAAATGACAGTGGTTTATAATTCACATTTGAACAATTATAAATTTTAATTAACAGAACAATATTTTGCATCATCTCAATGTTTTAATCTGTTTTAAGCCTTGTACAATACAATAAAAGAGAATTTATTACGATGCAAAATTCAAGAGCAAGTGGTGCCAGTTTAAATTAAAAAATTTTTTTTTAAAAATGAGGCAAAAGCATTAAAAAAGGCGAGAGGAAAAATACAAAATGAGAAATAAATTTAAAATCCTCTAAGAAAATAACAATGGAATGTTCAAAACAAATGACTTCTAACTTTTTAAATTCATACGATCAATGATTTTTTTTAGTAAAGGAAATGCTAGCAATTCAATGAGACTATTTGTGCTGCACTGCTGCCTTTCAATGTAACCAGAAACACAGCAACAAAGCACATGACATATAATGAACCTCTAAATCCCCAAAGCATCTTATTCAAAAGGCTACTGTGCAAGTACAACATGCTTCTATCTAAACTAGCACCCCCACTTTAACATTTATGGGTCTCCAGTAAACCATGTTGACATCACGCAGTACCCAGTTTTGCCATCTAGCAGAAGTAGTAGGATTTTGCTGGATGTGGCTCTGCTGCATAGAGTTCCTTTCAGGGCAATCCTTTTCTATTAGAAGGTCAGCTTTTTCACCCTAGTGACTCTGTAATCAAACCTTATCTTTTACCACAAACTTCAGACTCAAGAGGTGCAACATGGCTACCATTCCAGCTGTGGAGCAGTGAACCAAGTTTTTGTCCCTGGAAATTTCTTACAACATCGCTAATTCTGAATTTGGGAGAAAAAAAAAAAGAATTTGAGAAAAAAAGCCAATTTCTGTATGCTATGGGACACCTACCAAAAGGTTTTACTGAATATGTGCTTCTGGCGATGCTGCCATGCGCTATTTGGAAAGGGTGTTTGCAAAGCAAGAGCTATATTTGCATAATTGCTCTTGAGAGAATTTAAAATGGATATTGGGTTTGCCAAGGATGAATTTGGTCTATTCAAGTATAGGATATCAAGCAGCAGGAGAGGCTTGGTGAGTTTACAGTATGGAAATCTTGAGGTTCACGTCTCTTGTTTGTGGATAATGAAATCCTCTTGGTCTCATCAGACAGTGATGCAGTCTGGATAAGAATTAGTACCTGCAAATCTGAGGTCATGGTGCTCTCCTAGATTGGCTTGTTCCCCAAAGGCAAACAGCTGACCTAAGTGGAGGCTTTCAACTACTTTGGAGTATTGTTAAGTAGTGACGGTTGAGATGATCGAGAACTCATGGGCTTTATCCTTATCCTTACCCATAAGCACAAACTGGAGACCAAAAGAATGAAATTGTGGGTGATACGTGCAGCCAAAGTGAGGTTCACAAGTTCAAATTTCATGAAGAGATCATGGGGAAAAAACCACTACCTCTCTAGATTGAGCAGATATAGCTGATTTGGGCCTTCAGTAAGGATGTCCTAGAGGACATTTCCTACAAGGGGGTATTCAAGAGTCACTGGTCACTGAGAGAAGACACAGGGGCACATCCTTGAAAGGTTGGAGGGACTCTCTCAGATGGCCTCGGAAAGTCTGGATATTATCTACAAGAAAGTGAAAAATGCTGAGAATAGGGTGGTTTGGGGAATCCCTATTGGTAGGTTTTAACCGCAACCCTTACAAGGAAAAACTGACAGAAAGTGTACTAAAGGTCTTCAGCTAGCAGCTCACACTTCACCTCTTACCAAAAAGAGGCAGGAGAATATCAGCCACAGATCATGGCAAACACAGATCAGCAACTGTAAGGTTTAGTGATATGTTAGTAGGACCCAAAAACTCTTCAGTTTTTTTAACTAGATGCATGTAAAGTAAGAATATCTAATATTCTTACATGTGAAGAAACAGCTTAGTCTCATGTTGGCATGCTTGCAGCTAAAAAAAAAAAAAAAAACTGGTTACAAGATTGCTGGTTGCACAGAAATTCACGATTAAACCTTAAGCTGTATTTATTTTCTTTCAAATCACTTAGAAAAACAACTGTATCGCAGTATGAGAGGGTGAATGGTGGAAACAATCTTGCACATTTAACTAAAATGGTGAAAGTAACAAAGAATTATTGTGAAAGCAAAAAATAAAAGAGGGTCAAACAAAAGGGTAAAAGGTCTGGGTTGGAACAGGCTGAGAGACATGTAAAACAGTACAAGATTTAACTATTCAGATGGCACATAAAAAGCCAGTTTAATGCCTTAAGCATTACATTTCTACAAATAACCAGTGAAGTCTTCACAGTTTTTGCAGATCTGAGTTTTGATCCCTTCCAGTAACAGAGACAAGTGCATTACAGAGTAAGTGTAACATACACCTGTTTGCAAAATCCACCGTAAACAAAATATAAAATATGAAGTAATCAAATGTCTCAAATTGTACTTAAAGTTTTTGAAGAAAGTCTATTTCCTGTACATTGTGTGCCACAGAACAGAAACTTTGTGAATGAACTACATGAACATTTTCAGTGACATAAAATACATTCTACATTATAACTAAGCTGTTTAAACAATCTGCATATAAGACAGGAAATCTGTTTCATTTCAGACTAGTGTTTTTAAATGTGTGTTAACAATACTCGACACAAAAACAAAACATCATCAACATCCTACCATTAAACAATGAATAAAGATGTACTTCCTATCATAAAATGCTGAGGTTTGTTTTTTTTATGAACAGTATGTTGATTAATTGTATTTTTCCGTTAAGAATTGCTTATAAAACAGAGAAATATTAGACTTCAGGACCCCAATTAATTTTATGGTGTACAGTAATCCCTCCTCCATCGCGGGGGTTGCGTTCCAGAGCCACCCGCGAAATAAGAAAATCCGCGAAGTAGAAACCATATGTTTATATGGTTATTTTTATATTGTCATGCTTGGGTCACAGATTTGCGCAGAAACACAGGAGGTTGTAGAGAGACAGGAACGTTATTCAAACACTGCAAACAAACATTTGTCTCTTTTTCAAAAGTTTAAACTGTGCTCCATGACAAGACAGAGATGACAGTTCTGTCTCACAATTAAAAGAATGCAAACATATCTTCCTCTTCAAAGGAGTGCGTGTCAGGAGCACAGAATGTCACATAGATAGAGAAAACAATCTCTAGCAAACAAATCAATAGGGCTGTTTGGCTTTTAAGTATGCGAAGCACCGCGGCACAAAGCTGTTGAAGGCGGCAGCTCACACCCCCTCCGTCAGGAGCAGGGAGAGTGAGACAGAGTTTGTTTTTCAGTCAAAAATCAATCGAGCTTTTAAGTATGTGAAGCACCGTGCAGCATGTCGTTTCAGGAAGCAGCTGCACAAAAGATAGCAACGTGAAGATAATCTTTCAGCATTTTTAGACGAGCGTCCTTATCGTCTAGGTGTGCGAACAGCCCCCCTGCTCAATCCCCATACGTCAGGATCAGAGAAAGTCTGCGCAAGAGAGAGATAGAGAAAAGTAAGCAATCTAGCTTCTCAGCCATCTGCCAATAGCGTCCCTTGTATGAAATCAACTGGGCAAACCAACTGAGGAAGCATGTACCAGAAATTAAAAGACCCATTGTCCGCAGAAATCCGCGAACCAGCAAAAAAATCCGCGATATATATTTAAATATGCTTACATATAAAATCCGCGATGGAGTGAAGCCGCGAAAGGCAAAGCGCGATATAGCGAGGGATCACTGTACTTTTTACTTCTACTAGTTGTGGTAACTACCTCCAAAGTCTTACGACTATCACCTTGAAATTCATCGTGCGTCGTAAAGATGACTATACTATAACATGCAACCATAAGCTACTGTTCCTCAATCCTTGCCTGGGTCCATTTACAACTTCACATAGATGTGCAAGATATGACAATTTCCTAATTTTCACTGCTTCAAATAAATGCACAATGTGTCTTTCAAAGTGTATAGTGGGTACTGTCGATTAGTCTAAATCACTGACTGACAATACATTTCGGCAAAATATTAACAACTTGAAAATAAAAATGTAAATGTTATATATATTACATACAGCACATATGCAGATAGATGTACACACACATACAGCACATATGCAGATAGATAGACACACACACACATTATACTAATGGAAAGTGAAGAAGGAAGACCCATAAAAAACCCAGTCTGAAGTGCTATAATACAATAGGCTAAAGACAGAAGGCAGGTGATGAAGAGATCAAAGTCCCAACCAAGGTCAGTGGAGCACCCAGTAAGTATGGAAAAGGACACACCACAGTTTTTAATAGGTGGTGCTCACAGAGTTATGAAAATAAGTCATTTGTGTTACCACATGTTGTATTCTGGTCTATTCTAAAGCAAAGACCACCCAGTAAGGTAATTTAGAAGGCACACAGGCTGTGTGTGTCTCTTCTAGTCATGTGTTGCTTGGAATCACTATAAAAAGAAGAACCAGGCAAACCACCACTAGGTCTCCTCTGAAACTGCTACATGAAGGAAGTCTGCCCTGCGTGGGTTATAACCTCTATTTTAGACAGATAATTTACCTGCACTTCTATGACTTTGCCTTGGACATGTTTGGAACTGTACATTTCTTAATTTTGTTTTCCTTTTAAACAGTTGCATGAGCACCCTTTTTGGTGGTCTATGTGCTCCTTAGAGGTCACAACATATACACAGTTGCAACAAGAAGCCTGTGAACTGTATGGGATTACCTTGATTTCTGTCATTAATTACTCATAACAGTATAAAGAACATTATCATGATATACATGTAAACATTTACATCATAGCTTGAACAGATTGAGAGAGAACCTTAAAATTTAGTACATCAGCTTTTTCCCCCATTTTGACCCAATTATTTTTTCATACTTAGGGTCAGGTGTGCTATCTTTGGTTTTGAACCACCATATTGAACTGGTACAGTATACCAACTGAGCTTGAGACTAGAAAAGCAGTATGTAGATTACTAAGGAAGAGGTTTTTTTTTTATTATAGCTCATCGGATTTCCAGACAATAACAGAAATGTTATCATGTGCTATTAGACAATTGATTCCTCCCCAAGAAAATCAAAGTTTTAGGAATTGTCAAAGTTCTCTAGAAAAGCCAAAAAAGTTTTAATAGGTCAAGAAATCTTCTCAAACTAAAAAAAAGTAATTTCTAAAGTTTTGGAAGTAGTAAATCAAGTTTTAAGAGATTCCTCAGAGCAATATAAAGTTTTTACTAAATGGTGGAGACTGAAAGACTACTGCTACGAATGCCAGATTTGTGGAAACATCAAAAGGAGATAATCAGAGACAGAGACAATTACAGAAGTGCTGATGAAGTCATTAAAGTTCACTGAGAAGGAATGGTCAAACATTCTAACTGAAGGTTTTGTGCTTAAATTTAAATTCTTGAAATAGAGTTATTATATTAATTGTTGACAAGGAGTAAATAATAAATAATTACACAAAGAGTTGTGTATTAAGTATAACTCTGTCTATTGGTGCTGGAGGTCACTGGTAAATAATACATAATAATAATGAAAACTTGTGTGAAGACAAGGACTGGCACAATATTTTAGTATGACAAGAAACCAGGTCAGACCACACTGTATTCCAAGGATTTTCTTTTTTTGCTGAACAAGAAGAGCAATTTGGTGGACAGGAGCTAGTAGATACAAAATGGATGAATGTTTGAGGTTCAGATCAACAGATTATTAAACTCCCAAGAATTAGACTGGTTTGCCTGTACATTAGATGTTTTCTTCTTGTAAGCTGGTAATGGTTCAAAGACTACGGATCGATAAACAGATTTGTCAGAAAATGACTACTCTGCTTCCAATTCCTCTTTATTTGAAGATCGTTTCATACTGGTGTAAAGATTCCGGCCACATTGATTTCCATCTGTAACACTATTTTGGTGAGGTACTTCTTTTGCTGTGTATACATTCCTTAGTTCCCTGGCAAAGCAAGACTGGCTATTCTTCTACTTTAAAAAGGTTTTACTTGGAATGTAAGTCTTCTCATAGAGGGCAACATACAACTTTACTGTGTAATGTATATTAATATGTGTATGGCTCATTAAAAGCATCCCAGCTCGTGCCATCTGTTCAGTCATATAGTTATTTAACTGCTGCCATGGATCATAGATTTGATCGACACAAGTTGCTGTTTTGTATGTGGGCAACTGCAGCATCTCATAGTCAATATTTCCCAAATGGTACACAAGTAAATAAAGTGATGTCTTTTATAATGCACTTTCAATGACGTAATCACTTTCTTTCTTTCTTACTGGAACATTGGCTGGATTACCATATTTAAGAAGCTCCTTATTCCAGTTGCCTAGATTAAAATAATCCACGATAATGTTCAAACAGCCTGGACTGTTATCTTTCACAGTGTTATTTAATAGACAGGCAGTGTGGGGCTGTGGTTAAGGCTGAGGTTGTGGGTTCAAATCCTGCCACTGACACTGTGTGACAATGAGCAAGTCACTTCACCCACCTGAGCTCCAAATGGAAAAAGAAATGCAACCAATTGTATCTTAAAGGCTGTAAGTCACTTTGGATAAAGACATTGGCCAAATAAATAAATGTAAATGTAATTTACCAGTGGCTTAACCACAGCAGATGTATTTACTTGCGGAGTAATTTAAATACCTTCTAGAGATATATACGAGGTAATTCTTTAGTAAATAGTAGTTTGAAGTTCACTAGTCCTTCTTGACAGAGAAGCATATATTCCGACCACCAACTTCTGGTTAGATCCATGTTTGTCGGCTTTTAGCAACTTCAGTGTAAGTAGTTCTAAACAAGAGTAATGAGGAGGTGGACTGAGCTATATTTGTATGCATTAAAAAGCTAGTGTGACAAAAATCATTGCCTGGCAGCAGACACAGTTATAGTTTGTAATTTTTGAGAGAACAAAGGTTTAAGAAAAGCAGAGCAGAAAGTCCTACCTAGAGGCTGAATCATCTGCACTGTAAAGAACACCTAGCACACCCACCCCAACGGTTTTTTCGTATGTGTATGTTTTTTCTATTCAAGCTGGAACTGTCAATTGCCAGTGAAAATATTAACAGTATTTTCCATAACTCATAATAAATAGACCTAGAACAAATTCTGACACAATTTAGAGATGCTTACCATTACAGAGACTCCGCACCTTCATCTCACTTTTTATATTTAATTTAGTGAGCAAAAAACTCCCCTCTCTTGGGTATTGGTTATGAAATTATACACATTTTCATCTGTGCTACTAAAAAATACCTCTGTTCAGTCTTGGTGCTGAAACCAAATTATTTAAAAACTGTAGATGCATATTAAAGCCAAAGAAGCAGATACGTGAATAGAAACAATTATCTTATGCATAACTCATTTGTGCAAAAAGATCTGGATAACTATGTAGTACAAAAAAGGCAAATTTGTTGAGCATATCCCTAACTGAATAAAATGAACCATTTCTGGCTATAAAGATCACTGAAACACAATTATTATTCAGAACTAAGCTGTAAGTATACCTTTTTGTAGGACATTTACATCTAAATATGCCTCTTTTAATAAAGAAAAGTAAATGCCTGCAACCTATGACAGTTAGCATTAAAGACAGTAATCTCCTCTTAAGGGCCCGCAAGCTTGTACACTAACAGATTCAAGGCTTCACTTGATATACTTGGGTCTCAGTTAGCAAGTCTCATGTTCTAAAATAAGCCATGAATTATTTTTCATCACAGAGTACACACTCACATGTACATAATCTTTTGTGCTGAGAAGGTGTCAGTGTTGTGAGAAGTCAATTCTTATAATGATCATGAGTAACGTCTTGTGGGTCTACATCTCACAAATTTAGGGGGGTTGCTTTGAATATTACCACGTTCTTCATGGAGTTTGCATGTTCTCCACAAAATTGTGTAATTTTTGCTATTTACTTACACTTCCCACCTAAATTCTAAGGAAATAAACATACTTCAATATATTATAGAACTGCACAGCAATACTCAATATTTTTTTTTTAAAAACTGCATCATCATCATACTATGGCGTCCCTAGCAATCTCCACCCCAGCACACTGCACATGTACAGTGGAACCTTGGTTCACGAACGTCTCGGTACACGTACAAATTGGTTTACGACCAAAAAGTTCGCCAAACTTTTGCCTCAGTCCACAACCACACACTCGGTATACGAACAAGCCGGTTTCCCTTTCGGTTTGTACATGTTCAGTCTCTCCCTTTGCAGCGAGCAAGAGAGAGGGCGCGACACACACACAGGCAGCGCGAGAAAGAGACAGACACACACACACACAGGCGTGAGAGAGAGACGCGCGCACACACACACAGGCAGCGCGAGAGAGAGCTGGATGCATAAGGTAGGAAGGCAGTTAAAGAATGCACTGGGCTTGATTTTGTTTTCACTTCTGTTTACAGCGATCGGTTCATAGCATGCATTGTTGCAATGTTACTTTTCTTGGCGGTTTATTAAATTACGGATTTTTTGAAATGTTCATTTTTTTCCCTGTGCTTAAAACTCATTTAAAAAAAAAAGTATTTTTTAGCCAGCGGTTGGTAGCTCTATAGCACGAACTATTGCAGTGTTAGTTTTCTCTGTTGATTCAAGGTTTTCTCAGTGTTATTCAATGTTTTTACATTTAGTTTACTATTACGCTGTGCATTCTATGGTATACATAACTATATTTGTGCTTAAAAATTTTAAAAAAATATATATTTACATACAGTTCGCATGGTCTGGAACGGATTAATTGTATTTACATACAATCCTATGGGGGAAATTGCTTTGGTTCACAACCAGAGTTTTGGAACGAATTATGGTCGTGAACCGAGGTTCCACTGTATTAGAATTCTGAAGGATCTTGTTGTGTGTTCACCATTTTTTGCTAGATACTTTATTATTTATAAGCGCTGGTTTAGATTTCATTGGTGTTTGTTTTTTCACTTTTGAACTGAGGAGAGCACTCTTGCCCAATGAATGGGGGGGGGGGGGGGGGGGGGAGGGTCAAATCTTCAATTCAAAAGCAAAGTATTATAGTAATGCATTTTCCTGTTTATTATGCATGCTGATAATTACAGAAGTATACATTTAACATTGTTTTAGTAAAAATGCATGTGTTTTGCATGTTTTGAGCATACAACTAGATAAATGACGTGGATTATGCAACATGGATAACATAAAGACGGTTTGTCACATCATTTGCTGTTGTACATCATTGTCACCATTGGCGTTTATTATATCAAACATTTTTCTTTACATTCTGCACGAAAACATGAGATTATTTTTTTTTCTTGGCCATCATTACAAAGTACATGGAGCAAGTAACATATAAAAAAAATATTTTTCGGTGGAGTATTCCTTTAACAGAAACCACTTGACTCCTTCAAAGGTTAAAGCAGTATAAACTCCTTTCCAAAGTTTAAGGCTAAGGAATTTGATACCAAAACTTTCAACAATAAATACATTTTTTTAAAAAAATTAATTTGTGTGAAATTATATAATGAACCCATTGCAAAAGTTGATCATATTTCAATAACGTTATCAAATCAGCATATTTCAAGTACTTCATTTTGCTAGTACAAATGAACCTTTAACTTACGCAACAACTAGAATTAAAAAAAAAAAAAAAAAAAAACAGCAATATTTTCATGCTAAAAAATGTAAACAGTTAAGAATTGTATAGTACTTCTACTTTCTACAAAGCTGTGAAAATGACAGAACAACAACATAAATAAGAACTAATTAAACAACCAATGAAAATAATTGCAGATTAACATTAAACAAGTGCAACCAAGTCTACTATCTTCCTTACTTTTTTAGATAATAAATAAAATCCTGCAGCTGATCTACGCCACTCCTTTTTCAGGGGTCTCTTTTCTAGAGCAAATGAAAATAAGAATGCTGCCAGTTCCTCACCTCAGCAGAAAGTGAACTTTGGGCATTTTTCTGAATGACAAGTCGTGTTTTGCAATAAATAACCAATACGTATTTTTGTATGCATGAACAATCTGGTATAGACAGCGATAGTGTTGAAGTAAATTAGAAAGCAGAAACATATGGGTGGCTTGAAAATGTCACACTTTAAACTACCTATAATTCTCTTTAACACTAGAATCCCTGAAGTGTCTTTTGTTTTGTAAATGTGTCGATCAGCACAAGCAGCCTGCTATCCCACCAAACCAGGAGCTGAAGTTCCCTCAGTTCAAGCTTTCCTTTTTTCCATGGACATCTTTTACATCTTTAGCCATTTTACTGCATTGGTCACTATTGGCTTCTACTATATCATACTTTTTTCTCTATATTCTACATGAAAAATGTATGTGGGGTAACATATAAAACATATATATGGGACGGAGTGGTGGCTCTGAGGCTAAGGATCTGCGCTGGTATCCCGAAGGTTGCCGGTTCGAATCCCCGTCACTGCCAAAAGAGATCCTACTCTGCTGGGCCCTTGAGCAAGACTCTTAACCTGTAATTGCTCCAGGGGCGCTGTACAATGGCTGACCCTGCGCTCTGTTTTGCAGATTTTGTAAAATGCCTCTATTTGTTTATAAAATTTCATGGATCTCAATTAGTGGTGGACAAAATGTATCATTTTCTACATATTAAATCAGAGTGTACCTATCCTACATACTGGTCATATGGCATTTTCCTTTCTCTCACTGATCATAAATATAAGAAAAAATGCCCAAATTTCACATCTGTAACAGTCTGCTGAAACAAGTTGTAGACAAACGTCTTCATTCCCGAAATGAAAGGGCCAGGAGATGACAGCAATTTATTATATTTTACATTATTAAAAGCTCGGAAAATCAAAACGAAAAAAGTAGAAAAGTCTTTGTTTATTTTTTTTTTTTTTGTTAACACAAGAGAAGAATTAAGTTTATACAGTCAAATAAGAAACACACTAAAGGCTTACTATTTAGTTCTTGTACTTACCTCCATGTCTTCTTTGTAGCGGTCCTCAAAAACTGCCATTGCTGCTAAAGATCCAGAACCTGTGAAATTATTGAAATAATTAACTCAACAGCCCAAAAATCAAACTTTCTGCCCTAGTTTGTAAAGAGCATCTTTTAACCATGTACAAGGGACATTCAAAAAATTTTCCACAGTTTTATATTATATTTTTGTTGGAAACTCTGACAGCGGGAGGAGTAGTAATTGGTCGTGTATGAGTGTGTCATGTGACTGGGAAAATTGCATCACAATTGAAGGTGACTATGTAGAAAAGTGATGTCATTTGGTTTTTGAAATTCTTAAAAGAGTTGAGTAAAAAAAGTGTGGAAGCTTTTTGAACATCCCTCATAATTAACTGTTATACTGAAATTATTTTTCTGCTTTTTTCTTAAAGTATAGAAAAAATGGGAGCAAAGAAAAGCCAGATGAACAAAGCAAAATAAAACTTCCAAAAATATAATGAAAACAGAATATTCCCCTTCTGCCAATATTGTCTCAGACTCTTAAAATGCACACACACACACTCCTAAATGGGCTGGAGGAGGAGTATAGGGACCTAATCAATGACTTTGTTAAATGGTGCGACTCAAACCACCTACACCTGAACACCAGCAAAACCAAAGAGCTGGTGGTGGATTTTAGGAGGCCCAGACCCCTCATAGACCCAGTGATCATCAAAGGTGACTGTGTGCAGACCTATAAATACCTGGGAGTGCAGCTGGATGATAAATTAGACTGGACTGCCAATACTGATGCGCTGTGCAAGAAAGGACAAAGCCGGTTATACTACCTTAGAAGGCTGGCGTCCTTCAACATCTGCAATAAGATGCTGCAGATGTTCTATCAGACAGTTGTGGCGAGCGCCCTCTTCTACGCAGTGGTGTGCTGGGGAGGCAGCATTAAGAGGAAAGATACCTCACATCTGGACAAACTTGTGAGGAAGGCAAGCTCTATTGTTGGCAGGGAGCTGGACAGTTTAACATCTGTGCAGAGCGAAGGGCGCTCAGCAGGCTCCTATCAATTATGGAGAATCCACTGCATCCACTTAATAGTATCATCTCCAGACAGAAGAGCAGCTTCAGCGACAGACTGCTGTCACTGTCCTGCTCCACTGACAGATTGAGGAGATCGTTCCTCCCCCAAACTATGCGACTCTTTAATTCCATCCGGGGGGGTAAACGTTAACATTTAACATTATACATAGTTATTATCTGTTTTTCACCTGCATTATTATCATTCTTTAATTTAATATTATTTATTGTATCAGTATGCTGCTGCTGAAGAATGTGAATTTCCCATTGGGATTAATAAAGTATCTATCTATCTATCTATCTATCTAAATTCTACAAACAGAAAAAAAAACATCTACCTGCAAAGCTACACAGCTATAGCATCATCTCAGCATTCAAACTGTTGATACAGAACAGCGCTGTTTCAAATTTTAAAACTCCAAAGCATATTCTTCTTCAGAGAGAGCTGAGGGTAGTGGAGCGGTCTTATTACTTTTGGGTGATCAGTTTAAACCACACTCTGGGCACCGTCTGATTAGGTTTCAATCACGTTGTGTTAAGGACATGCAGACAACGACAAACTAGGCCAGTTTAAGAGTGTGCCAGCTTTCACCAAAATGTTCTGGGATAGGAACAATGGGGATTTTTACCCCAAAAAAAATAAAATGAATTACTTCCAATTTCCTTTTGTTGTCATGAACACATCACAGAAGCACAGAAAGCAGGTTTCTGGAAACTGAAACCTTTGCTCCTTCCATGTGGCCATATTCTGCAAGTTGTAAGACTTTTTTTTCACGTTTGCATTGACGCCCTGTAGACACCATTTTAAAGCACAAGAACTTGTACAGAATTCTCATCTATACTAATTAATAAAAGGCAAAGCCCTCGATGACTCACTGACTGACTGACTGACTGACTCACTCACTCATCACTAATTCTCCAACTTCCCGTGTAGGTGGAAGGCTGAAATTTGGCAGGCTCATTCCTTACAGCTTACTTACAAAAGTTAGGCAGGTTTCATTTAGAAATTCTACGCGTAATGGTCATAACTGGAACCTGTTTTTTGTCCATATACTCTAATGGTGGAGGCGGAGTCACGTATCGCGTCATCACGCCTCCTACGTAATCACGTGAACTAAAAACAAGGAAGAGATTTATAGCACGAGTCAAACGCGGGAACGAAGGTAAATGACGTTACTTTTTGAGTGTCTTTTAATACTGTGTAAGCATACATATTAACACATATGCAATTAAACGTGTGCATTTACGGGGTGATTTCTCAGGCTTAAAAGCTCGCCTTTTATTAAAAATGTAAATGCAAACTGTTTTCATTCTGAAGGGCACAAACCACGTTAGATTTCAGACGTTAAACGCGCAAAAATGTCGGTACACCAGATAAATAAGCGCAACATATTATCAGTTGTATTGTATGCTTACAATACATATAGAAATGTGTTAATCGTTAACTAATATTATGGGATGGTGTTTTCCGACTCACGCCTTGATTTAAATGATTGCATTTCTTGGTGGGTTTGCGTAGCTTATTGTCAATATCTTTACACCTCTTTTTAAGACTTAATTTAAAAAGGTTTTCTTCTCTTCTTAATTAAAATTTAAAAGCAATACTTCACTGCTGCGAAGCCTCTCTAGCGCTGACGTCCGAGGTTCGATGATAGAGAGATAGAGAGATAGATACTTTATTAATCCCAATGGGAAATTCACATTCTGCAGCAGCAGCATACTGATACAATAAATAATATTAAATTAAAGAATGATAATAATGCAGGTGAAAAACAGACAATAACTTTGTATAATGTTAAATGTTAACGTTTACCGTAAGCGAGTGCAGTGAGTGTGTACGCCTGATGAGCCAAGAATAAGGGGGAAAGACGTGTCGCGTACTCTTTGCATTATTTGACAGTAAACTATTTTCAACCATTCTATGATCTGCTTCTCACAACTGAAGGCACCATGCCTGATTTTACGTCACTTGCTGGCCAACCATAAGCGTTACCTGGTAGGTAACCAGCCACTCACTTCACTCCCTTACGGGAATCGAACCTCGGACGTCAGCGCTACAGGCGAAGCCCCTAAAATTGCGCCACGGCGTGTGGTTCGTTTATTTGACAACATGTAGATCGGGGTAATTACATTCACGGCATTCGTAGTCTGATTCACAATCTGATTGTATGGGCGGTTACCTACCAGGTAACGCTTATAGTTGGCCAACAAGTCAGCTCAAAGTGATCACTCGAGTGAAGGCAGCTTCACAAAAAAATAGATCCTTAACAAACTGTTATTAGTATATTTTCCCTCAATTTAAAAAGGTTTTCTTTTCTTCTTAATAAAAATTTAAAAGCGGTACTTCGCCGATGCGAAGCGCGTGGATTTGACCGACTGACACATACAGACATATTCATGAGTGCAGGTACTTCGGAAAGAAAACACCGTGTAAACCTAAAGTTTAAATTAAGTTCATATACCTACAAAAGGTTGCCATTGATTTGAGGCAAGATTGCTTTTCTCCTGTACAACTATACGTTGCGTTCTCAAGAGTGTGCTTGCACGGCTTCAGATATAGATATATATATAGATATATATAGATATATATATATATAGATATAGATATATATAAGCTTATAAGTACTGCCTTACTTCTCTTTAAGAAAGGAAGATGTAATGATACTTGATTTAAACGATTCCATGTCTTGCTGGGTTTGCTTAGCTTATTGTCAATATTTTTACACCTTTTTTTTTAAGACTTATTGACTGAAATGGGCTTTCACGAAAAAAGTTAGGGCTTTGCTACAGTATACACCCTCCACAAGTTAAGCAAGTAAAAATAAAATATATATTTCTGTTTTATTTAAACCTTTTAAGTTCGTATGCATAGCCCCATTTGGCGGTTTTAGTTTTTTTTTTCTTTCTTCAGTAATATTTAATCTCCTTAAAGAAAAAGAACATATGCATTTTACTTTTTTTGTATCTCTTTAGTAATATTTTAGTGTAAAAGGATAACCAGTATTTAAACCTTTTATGTTACTTTATAAATTTATTTTACACAATGTTGAAAAATTAATAAGAAAGCTACATATTTTGGCAGTTGCTGCTTTAATTTTCAATGAAATGAAAAAAGCTCTCCAAGAGAAAACGTCAATGAAGAAGAAACAGTTTGCACTATCTAAAAAGGAGAAACCCTCATTTATAAAGGTTTGCTGCAGATGACTTAACTGAAAATAAATTAATAGTTCCTATGTGTATAATACATATTCAGCTATTTTACTTATGCCTTTATTCCAGCAACTTGCAACATCTGAGGTACAATTTGTTACATTACTTTTGTTTTTTGCAGCACAGGCAGGTGAAGTGACTTCCTCAGGGTCACACAGTGGTGTCAGTACCAGGATTTGAACTGACAAGCTCCGGGTTTACTGAAATATTACTGAACAAAGAAAAAAAACGAAAACAGGCAAATAGGGCTATGCATACAAATGTCCTTCCATCCATTATCCAACCCGCTATATCCTAAATACAGGAGCCAATAAGTAGATATGTATATATACAGTATATATATATATATATATATATATATATATATATATATATATATATATGTGACTGTATGTATGTATATATTTATGTCTATATTTATATATATATATATATATATATATATATATATATGTAGATATGTAAATTTGTATATGTATATATATGTATATATGGATGTGTATATGTATATATATATGTATATGTAGATATGTGTATATATATGTTTATGTATATATATATGGTTACATAACCTCTTTAACACACTACTTCTCCGCTGCGAAGCGCGGGTATTTTGCTAGTTTTATTAATAAAAAATGCTTCATCCAAAAACACAATATCCCATTAGTAATTAATGTGTAGCATTATTGTGTAAAAAATTCCGACCTGAAAAATATCAAACTTATACTTTAGGTAAGGTATATAAAATGTACAACATACATTGCCTTTCTATTAAAACAAAACTGTAAATCTATTTATAAAAATGTTGCACCTGTAATTAGCATTGTAACTGACACACTGAATCGAGAAGTAAAGTTCATTCTTAATGTCATTGAAACTCTCTGAATGGATTCTAAAGTAGCATTTTTGCAGTTGTTAGTCTTGAGATCTGTCAGAGATCTATAGCAGCATTTTTGTCCTTGTTAGTACATTTTGCTCTATCCTTGTGTTTGGCTGACCCGTGTCTGTACACTCAAACATCAGAGTATGCAAGAGGTAAAGGTTTAAAATGTCCAATTATTTTTCTTCTGGTTACCACAATATCACTTATGCTGTGCTGTGAGAATATCCTTGTACTGTATTTATGATTAAATTCAGTGTTATGACCGAAGGAAAGTACGCTTTACTGATTTTGATACATTTATTGGGTTATCTCATATACCAACATGAACTTTCCTTTCAGTTTTCAAGCATTTTTTTCCCCCCAAAGTCCATAGTGAGAGTCAGAAAATTCTGAACAAGTAGGCTAAGTAAAGCTCATTGTCAATCTACTATACAGTCTATCACAAAAAATGCAGTGGACTCAAATCAGAGCTCTAGAAGTCAGTTAAAAAGCCATGAGCTCTGAGGAGGGCTTGCTTGTACATGACATGATACTGAGTGTACTGTGAATCCAAATTATAACAAAATTTTAATGAAAAGTCAAGCAAAATGACACCTTTTATTGGCTAACTAAAAAGATTACAATATGCAACCTTTCGATGCAACTCGGGCCCCTTCTTCAGGCAAGATGTACATCTGATTGATTTGATTACATCTTGCCTGAAGAAGGGGCCTGAGATGCCTGCACATTGTAATCTTTGTAGTTAGCCAATAAAAGATGTAATTTGCTTGACTTTTCACTACATTCATAATGGCTAACATGATGCAACACCCTAGTACTACTAAATTTTAAAAAATCACAAACTTTGTACGGTGAAAGAACACTTCATGAACAACCTTATCAAACCTGAGGCAGGTAGTCTCTGCACAGAGTCAATCTTTTAGAATGTTTTACCTTCCTCTTTATTCTGCTTGCTTTATAAAGCAAGCTTAGATGTTACCAGCTTTTATTGATGAAGTTATTTTCAAGACACATCTTGCAAACTACTTAAAAAAAAAAAAAGGCCTCACTTTTTACATACCATCTGCGGGACATGTTTTGTAATTAGAGATATCAAAGTGCCATTTTTCCTGTGGGATATATGAGTATGTCCTGTTGTATGCTTACTTGGTCAAAGCTATGAAAACTAGCAGTAACACTCATAAAACGGAATTCATACATTCATAATGTTTTTATGTAACCATGGTTAATTTTTTTTCTTTTAAATAAAAGACTCCCTAGACTTTCTCATATCCAAACAAGGCGTGATGCTCATTTTATACACACTGCAATAGAAAAGCACCGTTTACCTAAAGGCCCCGTCACACTACCTGAGTTTGCCAGGGATTTTCAGATTCACACTTCATTTACATAATCTTAGTAAATTGGAGGCACAACATAATCCCATCTTGCAAGTATTTTTCATAAGTTGCCCTGCTTTATACAACTGATGTCAAGTGAAAATTCAAAAAGAATTTTTTTTTGCTGCTACAGCATATTTATGGGGTAGAGAAGCCACGAAGCCCTACTTGTGCTTAATCGTTTATTTCATTAGTGAAGAGTTCTAAGTTAAAATACCACTGTCTACAAAATGTGTTTTTCACTGACCGCCACACAGGTGAGCTTACTGAGAATTAGACTAATTTGCAAGTGGAGCAGCAGTACAGGTCGAACATTGTAAAACCTGCTTCTCTTAAAATATTGAAAAGACTATAGTGATTTAGGAACACTGCAGGCAGGCTTTCCTTAAAATGTGCACATTTCAGTGATATTGAAAATTATCAAAAACATTAAAAAGGAATTGGTTATTGCTTATCATGGAACTGTTTGCATTATCCTGTGTATATTTAGGTGACATAACAATCTCAGCCACAAGTTCCTTATCAAAGGGGATTTTCAGTGCAGGGGTAACCATTGTAAACTGTTTGTCAATAAAGCCTTTATTGCAAAAGGTTACAGATTGGTCCTCTTTGCCAAGAATCATTTATATTTAGATGTGTTTTACTTAAATAATGCTTGAGTTTATTCAGATTTGTTTGTATTTTTATACTAATATAATGCAAAAAATACATTATAAGTTAATAAATACACATTATATACTGATCTTTTAAAAAAAGGGTTGTGATATTGCAGGTCTGGGGCTCTAAACGAATTTCCAGTTTTTAAATAATCATCGCACTCGTGGCTTAAGGAGGGGGCATGGTAGCAAGGCAGGAGCAATTCCTGGGTGGGATATGGCCGTGTGCGAAGGGATTGAAGGTGGGCTGGATTTATGAGTTTTTTTCATTGGCTCTGGTAATTGTAGGGTTAACTGCAGGTGGAATCAAGTTTACACAAGAAGTTACAATGTGTAAATAAATTGTACAGTTTTTTCAGATTTCTCAGTATCTTGAAACAAAAAGTGAATTCCTAAAACTTTCTATGGCTTTCATACATGGCAATATGAAAGAATAAATGCTCTCACGACAGGTTACAAATAAAATGATTTCTGGCATAAGTTATGAGATGCTGGCGTCAAATTGTACACCCATTTCAATACCCAAGATGGTTTCTGAAATCAAAATTAATGTCTACCGTTTGATATAATTTCCTTTGAACTCAACTGTGTTATATATGTCATGTGGTACATTTAGCCTTGCTTCTCCCACTGATGCTACAATGTTTTACATGTAGAAAAAAATGCTTATTTTCAGACCGAAAAAATACAAATACAAAGTGGAGGGTCAGGTAACAGCATTTAGCTTTGCTGCAAACTGAAATTGTACCAGCTTAGCTTATGTACTTCAATCTATCAATTTTGATTGAAATTAAGACCCTTCATTTGCTTATTTTAAACAGTAAGTGTAACACAGGGAGTAGAAGCTGGAAGATCTTATAAATTAAATCTCAGATAATCAGCATTATGCAGCTCGTTTGTTGATCCTGAAAATAAAGTCCAGGGGGTCCACAGTGTGTCCCAATAAAGTTGAACTAGTTTGTGGACATCTCTTGAAGTGATGTTACCAGACTAGCACACCACATTGTAGAAAACTGCATTGTCCATCATAGCGCCATAGAAGATGTGAGGGATGTCACTATCAAGTACCCTCTACCCTTTCTTATATCGTTCCTCTATGTTATGAGACCAGTCCAACCTGTCATTGATGTGGACCACCAAGTATTTGTAGGAGTGCACTTCTTCCAAATCCACTCCCTGAATTGTGACCAAACATAGAGGCTCTTTGGTGCGGCAAAAATCAATGACCAGTTTCTTGGTTTTGCTGATGTTAAGCAGCAGACGATTCTTTCTGCACAATGTTCTTCAGCTGACTCCTATATTTTGTCTCATTCCCCTTATCAATACACACCATGATAAATAACAAGTGTCCTGAAGAGTTGTCTATTAACACATCCATCAAGTAGGAAAAAAAATCAGTTCTTTGCAATGACATGATAGCATGCACTAACATCTAAAGTCTAATTATGGATTCTTAGTGAAACTAGGCCATTACATAGAAATACGTACAACTCCTTTAGTTGTAGCTTCACCTGATAGTTTTGCTTATCACTGTAAACCATTTGTAAGAAACCTAAGAGGCAGAGTTGGAGTGATTTTAATGATGTGCTTAAAATGTCGAGATAATATTACAACTGTTTCATATTAGAGCTGAATTAAACATAGCTATATTCCACGTGGGTTTTGCAACCTTTTATGTGAACTAGAAATTATGGTAATTTATTAAGCAGATAAAATTAACACACGTTAAAAACTGACACATTCCATATTTTTTTTATTCCATGATTGATTCTATAGGGTTTCTCCAAACTGTAAAATGTCCAATACAGTCTTGACAAAGACACTTTATATGCAAATTAAAACACAGGAGTATGTTAATATATAGAAGGAAATCAGAATCAATTTCTCCTGTTTATTAAACCACTTCATATCATAAGGCTCTTCTCACCTTGCTAATAAATGCTTCCTTTGGAACCCAAAACTAGAGACAAATTAAAATTATCATTGAATTTTGTAATATTAAAATCTGATACACGAGATTCGAAGCTAATGATTTAAACAAGTAGTTAAATAATTACCAATTATATCAGAAAGAGAATTATATAAATCTGCTCCCTTCAAAAAAGGTTGTAATGAAACTGGAAAAATGTTCACTTTGCTTTGCTGAGAACACATGTCATCTCAAAAATTAAAATGGAAATGAAGAACAACAAAATTGCAGTTATACAGTTTGAATGGACTTGAAAGTTTTCAGGTTTAGAAGAATACATTCTACAGGTATGAGCTGATTACTGTTCTCGATACACGGTTGAAAATATTATTAATGGTAAGGCTTTATTCAGAACAATAAGCAACTTAAACAGGAAGTTTGATTTGAATAAGTTAGGTTTAAGAAAGCCCCAAACTGAGCGTGAATGCGACTGCATGTCAAGCAGACCCTGCTTCCTGCCTTGCATTTAGTACTTCAGGATAGGCTCCAGCCCCTCGCAACTATCAACTGGATGAATCAGGTTAATAATGTATGTTATTTATGTGTACATGCAATACATTCAAAGTGAATTTTGTCTAAATTGGAATTATGATTCCATTTATTTTCAAGAGGATATCTTACATTTTATCATCACTCGACAATTTCAGTTCTTCTATAATTGGTCATATTTATAATTGTTTTTCTACTATTTAAATAAAAAATACTGTTTCTTCCACAACCAGATACTTAAAAAAAAAAAAAAAAAACTCTTTTTAAAATTTTTAAATGACTCAGATTTGTCTTAAAATCGCAATTTATTCCTTCTGATACATGGTATGTTTATTTAATTTACTAAAAATGTGTAATTTGGCAATCTTTCAAACATTCTGCTTCCTCCACTACAATCTGCTACCAGCAGACAATAAAAATGGAGACTTGAACTTCTCTTATGTGCAATCTATCAACTGGTATGTCCTTCTGTCAGAAAGAGGAAGACGTACAGAGATTGAGAGTTAAAATGAGCTAAGTAAATATACTGATAAGGCACAAGTTAAAGTGAGCATGGGAAAGGCGCCATATTAATAAAATTTATTATTATTATATTTTACATGTACAGTAAAACCTCAATTATCTGTCATTAAAATAACCGTCAAGGAAAAAAAAAAAAAAAAAAAAAAAACTGCACATTCCGGTGTCTTCCCTTTACTACTGCCACACGATACGCCGCAAGCTATGCACACTCGAACAACTCTCCCTTGTGCTAGCAGCACCACATGTTATGATGCATTTTGAAATCACAGTGTCAGTTACGTACCTTCAGTTTTAATAGCATTTTGTAGCTTTTCTCTTGTTATAACTAAACAACTATACACGGTTATGCCCGATAAACATAGGCATGTGGTGTTGAAATTTTCACAAATATTGATATTATTAAACATTTACAAAATGGCAAAAGTGCTTCAAGGATTGCTTCAATTTACACAGTAGAAAGGATATAAAGCGTAATGCCAACAAAACTGAAAAATGTGTCGAAAATGGAAACCACTTACAGTAATGTTATTCTTTATTAATGTTAATGTTCTTCTGCATTGCAATTTTCTTTTTAAATTCTGTTATGTTTTGTATATTGTGATGTGCAGGCAGCTTGTGATGTGCTGTGGAGGAGAAAGGTGGAATGAATGGTACAAGTGATGGGACTGCGTGAAGGGTTTCTGTGAGGGGTGGAAACACCTCTTGAGTGACAGGAGAAGTTAGGAGAAGTAGGAAGGTGCAGCGAAAGGAAGTTTTGAGTAGGGAGTCAGGAGACAATAGGCAGGAGTATTTCTGGTATGGAAAAAGACAGAACGTGAGTGGCAGGAGACAATTACTGGTAGGGAAAGCTTTGTTTTATTGTTTTAGAGATGTGCTCTGTAACCCAGATAAAGTATAAGACGGCACTGTTTATTACGAAACGAAGACTCCAAGTAAAAAAAGAAAACTCCAGTACCTCCGAGTTACATTTACTTATTATGCTGTTCATTACATTATTATATAAATTAAGTTTGTTAATACTATATTTTGTTAATACAGTGTTTTTCTTTTTGTAAATATATACAACTATTCGCTAAACTAATCTAATGTATATCATTTTTAAAGCAGCTGTTCTGTTATCTGTCTTTTCTCTGATCCGTCACGGCCTTGGTCCGTTTACTGTATTGAGAAACTGTTTTTTGAAGACCTTTAAAATTTCTGCAATATCTTTCCTAAGAAAACTAATACTTACTTGCCAGCAATATAGGTACCATATATACGGCCAAAAGCAACTATAAGTCAGGCAGTAATTCTAACCTGCACTGCTCTGAAGTGCTACGAATATGCTTGCTGACTAATGTTTAGCTCCTAGTATCACTGTAACCAGGACTGTAACCCACCATCTTAAGAATTCAGCCAGAATATCAGGTGCTGTTGGTAGTTGGTTTACTAAACTTTTGTTTTCAATACTTGTGTAAGTGTGAATGTAGTACTTACTCATTCCAACCCATAGTTAAGAGGTTGTATCACCTAGGGTTTGTTGGCAAGATCAATTCTATTTTTACTGGATATATATTTCCATTAGGAGATGTAATTTAAAGCCACAACATTAACTTTCATTTGTAATGTGATGACACTCAACTTTCTTTTTTTATCTTTCACAGCAAAAAATACTTTATCAATTACATAATTAACCGTTTATGAAGTAAAACAATGTTGAAAGGGAAGCACTTGCAAACGGTTTCAAGTTACACAAATGTGCCAGCCTTTCTATGTGAAATTACCACTTCCATTGTGCAGGCAATATACTCATATTTATTGTATTAAAATATAGATTTTCAGGTTTTTGAGCAGAATCATTATATCTTCTACATTTTACACTAGCTGGCTCCTTTAAACTCGATGTGATGTCAGTAAGCATTTGGCGATTGTGATACTGCCCTGTGACCAGGGCAGTGGAGTCGGAGTCGAAAGCAATTACTGGATTACTGGAGTCAGAAAAATATACCAACTAGCACCAAATCTAAATTATAACATAATGTGTTAAAATTTCCCATTTCACATATAGTATACAGATTTGATTAAACTACTTTTTCTCTCAGCCTTTCGATAAAAGCTTAGCCTCTTTTGTAATTTTAATCTTTTGTTTAATGTTACTCAATGTTTGTAACTTCTTTAATAAATAGCTTAAAATGCTGCGATGGCTTTGCTACATCCTTGAAACCAAACTTGAATGGTTTAGGATGCTAAAAAGGAGCCTGATGATTCACACAGGAAATGATGAAATGCCTTGCATCATGTATGTTATGTGCGTTCAGTCAACATATTAAATATATGAGATTAATTTCAAATAGAGGGGTCAGAATCTGAGGTACCATAAACTGAGGAGTCGAAGATTTTTGTGCCTTGCCTGTGACGGGCTTGGGCTCTATCCAGAAATGCTTCCTGCTCAGCATCCAACGTAACAAACCATGGTGAAATAGGTATTCATTGTACATTCCAACTTTTTTTTTATTAATTTAAAATGCAATGTACATAAAAAAGTAAATAAATCACCTATTTACCACTTGTCTTTATTTTAGATTACACAATAAATGACAGCAAGCTTAAAAAAATAATTTCTGCAAAATCCTTGGGACTAGACACAAAACGCACATTTTTGATAGGAAACACACAGCCACCTACACACAAGAGAAAACCGCAAAGGCAAGCAAAATTCATCTTGCACACCCCCACCAACCATCCACACTGTAATCAAAGAACAAATGCATCACCAATATCAAAAAATTTGCTCTTGAAAAAGGTTCAATAATTCAGGAGTGAAATGGTGAGAAAGGAAAGATAACTAATATTTTACAACCCTAAAATAAGATGTATATTCCAATAACACTGCTTCATTTCTATTTTACTGTTTTGCAATATTGCTATTTTTGCTGAAAGCAGGAATACAGCAATTTTCCATTTTTCAGTCCAATTAGAAACAAGTTTTGGCATTTATTACAGTTTATCTTACTTTGCATACAACTATCTATTTAAGGAGGTTACATATGGTGCTTTAGCTCCATTTACTATGATTTGTGCATTTCGCTTGACCACCTCAATGACTGTGCTCTAGTAAAAAGGCAGTGATTAAAGAGTTTCAAATGGGATATCCTGCTGTTTTTATCAAGTCTGCAGAATCCATAATGAAATAAGATAAGTTGACAGTGATGGCAATTTGAGGAAACACCAACTACCTTATCTGTTCCATTTAGGCAGGTCCAATTATAGATCAGATAAAACGGGCAGAAGTTGCACATTTAAAAAACACAAATCAATGAACACTGTAATAGTAATCTGTTTGACAGATAGCTCTGTTAAGGAATATCGCTGCGACTGAGGATCATTACACAGGCCAAATATATTGGTTGGAGGAAGGGGGGGGTTGGTTCAAGCGGGAAGAGAAAGCAATAGGAAGATGAAAATGTGTATAGTGTTATGGCCCATGACTGCTCATTTTGAGCTGATGGCAGCAGTGACTTTCAGCTGAACACATCTTCCATATCATTATCATCCTAAAAAAATTGTTTATGAATGCATAAATATTTTATTTTTTACTTACAGACGGGAGAAGTACTTCAGAGAGACATTTTCTTGGCATGCAGAGAATTTTATGACTTAAACTGGCCCCAGGGTTGCACCAATTTAGATCTGCATTTTTGAAATTTGGCTAGCCAAATTGCACTACATTTAAGGCCGCCTCACACTTTGCAGTCAGTTATACTGCATTGTATTTGAAGTATGTAAAATGTCACAAATAATACAACTGAACGTGAAAACTGATATTCGAGGCAAAAAAATAAACGAAGTATATGGTTGATGTTGCTTGTAGTGCTGTTTTAACATAATGTAAAGTTTATATTCAAGTAGTGGAATATAAGAGTTAAGATAGTGCTTCAAAAATATGCCCAAAAATAATGGTGTCATGCTGTCTATATATATTGGGTGTACAGTTTATTTATTATGAACATGTTCTTCTTAAGTTTGCATATGCTGGATTTATGTCCAAGTGTCTGTTGATGGCGTTCTCATTTGAGAGCCAAGATTCGGCCAGCTCTCTGCCACTTTTAGTACTGGCCTTAAATTTTACTTGTACATTGTCCCAGTTAAATGTATGTCCTGTTGATTTAGTGTGCGTATAGATCAATGAAAGTGAGTCCTTTCTTCTGACGGTGTTGCGATGTTCCTGTATACGTATTGCGATTCTTTTTGAAGTTTGTCCTATGTATACCGCTGAGCAAGAACTGCATGGAATGCTATAAACTGCGTTCCGTGTTTCTGCTGTCGATTTCTTGTTTTTAGCATTAAAGAGGACGGTGCGCAAATTGTTTGTGTGCTATTCTGACACCTGACTTGGCCAGGATGCGCGCTGTACCTTCAGACACCTTGTTGGTGATAAGGGAGTGAGTGCCAGGCGGGGTGGGGATTCTGATTCAAGTCGATTGTTTGCCGAGTTTTTTGGCCTCTTCTGTGAAAGCTCCGATTAATGAATGTTTTTGAGTATCCGTTTGAAGTGAAAAGATGGAAGAGATAGCGTCTCTCATTCATTTTTGTTTCCTTCGTATTACAATGGGTGTGGACTCTTCTGAATAGAGTTTTAGCACAGCTCCGTTTATGAGATACCGGGTGGTTGCCGGTGAAGTGTAATATCTTGTCTGCGTAGCATTCTTTACGGTAAACACTTGTGGTCAGGGTGGCGTCATTATTTCTTTTGATGTAGATATCCAGGAAGCTGATGTGTCGGTTAATTTCTTATTCCATTGTGAATTGGATTGCAGGGAATATTGTGTCGAAGTGATTGCTGAATTTACTCAGCTGGTCATTTTTAGTATGACGAATGTGTCGTCTACATAGCGTATCCAAATTTTGGGTGTGAACTGGGATACAGCCATGTTTTCAAATTGCTGCATTACCAGTTCCGCTAGAAGTCCTGATAACGGCGATCCCAGTGGCATGCCTTGTTTCTGAGTGTAGTAGTTGCCGTTGAAATGAAAGTGAGTTTTTTGGCAAAGTGATAGTAGGTGCATTATGTCTTTAATGGACAGTTTAGTACTTGTCTCTATGGTGGGGTCGCTTTCCAGTCTCATTAATAGTGTTTCCGTGGCCAGATAAATCAGAATCATGGTGTGTAGCAACACAACGTCAAATGAGACCATGATCTCGCCCTCAGCGATGGATACATCTTTCAAGCACTGTAATACCAACTCAGCGCTGTTCACCGAATATTCAGAGTCATAAGTTAAATGTTTGAGTAACTGGAAAAGTCTTTTTGACAAGTTGTAAGATGGTCTGCCTATTAGGCTGACCACTGGTCTGAATTTCAGTGTATTTTTGGGAGTCCATAAAATTCAGGGCAGTTAGCATCGCTGGATTTAATTTTGTAATAATTCTGTGCATCCAGGCGGTTGTTATTTCGGAGTTTGGTCAGAGTATTGTTTATTCTATTAAGTGTAGTTTTCGTTTTGTTATTACTCAGCTGTTGATAAGTGCTAGTGTCAGAAAGCATTTCTACATAAAGAGAATGTATTGTCCTTCAACTTCATATACTAAGAAATGGCAGGAAAACCAAAAACACACGTAATCACTAAACAGGCCTTAGCCACTCCAGTTTTTATTTGAAAATACCTTCCTCCTTTAACTCCCCCTACTCTAACCAAAGGGTACCATCTATCCAACCGTGATCCTGCATGGAAACCCTCAATAACCCACGTTGAGAACAGTGGAGCTTTAAAGGAAAACTTGATATCTGCAAATTACTTATAAAGCCCTAACCCTATATAAAATTATAAAACCCTAACCCTTATAAAATGGAGAGCTGCATTGCAGATTTTTGAAACCCCTTACTGTGTGGCTATACTCTTCTTAAAACAGAGTCATTACGTTAACTAGAGCTTCAAAAACTAATGCATGACTTTGATAACGTTGATGATCAAAAAATTAGTTGGCAAAGCCGTTACACATAAATTTGTATTACTTCTTGAAACCGAAAACATCAGAGATGGAAGATAGCGAGGTCAATGTCCATGTCCAGCCAAGTCAGCAGAAGTTTTGTAAGTAATGTACTTCAACATCTAAGAAGACAGTTTGCTGGAAAATATGCAAAGCTGGATTTGTATGGCACGAGAGCAACAGATGCTGTACGTGTGTGAGAAAACATGTCCTAATTATGCCAAAGAATGACATGGGATAAGCACGCTAAGTTAGCATTTTCACTAGTAAAATCCAAAACAAATTGTAAACAAGTCCTGCAAGTCCTTTCAGGAACAGTTTCCTCCCAGTGGCTGCAACAATTATTTCAAAGCTGTGACCCTCAAATAAATGTTAATTACGACAGCCCAAAACAATACATATGCATAATAATATTTACACAGTCTATTAGAGAAGTAGTACAAATAACTGAGTAACCTTTTCTAAATTTGCATTGCATTAATAATAGTAACATTTCCCTGAAGCAACATGTTTAAAGGTGACAGCAACAAACAACTGTAAAGTTTGCTATACTATGCAAGAATATCTAATAGTCTTGTCTCCTCCTATCTGTTATGAAAATGTATCAACCCATGTATTGTATCTACTTTCCAAATAATGTGTTATACTTCAAAAATGCATACTTCAAATTTCACAAGTATTTACAGTATGCACACAATCTTATCTGCTTTATTGCTTATCCCCCATTGCTGACCTGATGTCCTTGGGTCCTACAGACAAAAGTCCAAGTAAATTTTGCTTTTTTACTGCTATTTAACTGTTGTCTACTGAGTGCCTGATGTTGGTATTCTACTACCTTTCATCGGTTTGTGGGGTGTTTGCAAGTAAGAACTTCACCAGACTACACACACAGCAATAGCGACTTTATACCATCTAAGGCACAATAAAAGCTGAACACTTTGTTGTTGCGCCAGAGAGAAGTGAGGAAACAATTTGTTGCATAAAATAACAGAATGTTGTTGTATTTTTATTAAGATTCAGAAAATTGAAGCCTCTGACATTTGAGAAAGTATGTCACAAGCAAGCCAGAGTTTAAATATCTATATTCCACAGAGAGAGAAAATAGAAGGATCAGTACCAGTGTCACAGAGACCAAACCAGTGCAGCATTCCCCTCATTTCCTACCAGACATGGCTATGAAACAACAGTGAAGAAAAGGGAGGTGTAAGATGAGTCAGTGTTCCTTTTTGTTTTTTTGCTCTTTATTTCGCCTTATGCAATTTCTTGTATTAGGAATTTGTTAGTTTTCGCATACCCCTTGGTGTCAGAGCACAGGGTCAGCCATTGTACAGCGCCCCTGGAGCAATTGTGGGTTAAGGGCCTTGCTCAAGGGCCCAGCAGAGTAGGAACTCTTTTGGCAGTGATGGGGAATCGAACCAGCAACCTTCTGGATACCAGTGCAGATCCTTAGCCTCACAGCCACCACTCCTCTTTTTACCACTGAAATAATTCATAGGCACTGGGTCAAAGGTATCAAGACATCCAATCTTAAGAAGAATTACATTTATTAGACATCTGCAATTTTTCAAAGAAGGAATACTGAAACCAGGTTATCTATAGTGTTTGTCGACTTTCGAACAGTGCTCCTGCCTTATTTCTGAAATACTTTGCTTCAATAAGCTGCCAAAATGACCTTAACCTAGTGCTACTTGTGCAAGGTGCCATACAAGACTTGAAATCAGTATGAAAACTCGGAAATATTATTATTCACACACTACAATTCATTCAAGGGGACAGCTCCAGCAATTAATGGACTGAGAAGACTTTAGCAACTGTAGTCCTTAAATGTGACATGTTTTCTGTCTAAAATTCACTGTTAACTGTTTTGAGATGTAAATGATGGCAAGTTTAAACAATAACTTGATTATTCCCCTTCGTTAAAAAATGTTTAACTTGCAATGCAAAGCAACAAGTGTTCTGAACAACTTTCTTATTTTATGAAGGTAGAAAATGTTCCTGCCCCAAGTGGAGGAGTTCAAGTATCTCGGGGTCTTGTTCACGAGTGAGGGAAGAATGGAGCGTGAGATCGACAGGCGGATCGGTGCGGCATCCACAGTAATGCGGGCGCTGCATCTGTCTGTCATGGTGAAAAAGGAGCTGAGCCGCAAGGCAAAGCTCTCAATTTACCAGTCGATCTATGTTCCTACCCTCACCTATGGTCATGAGCTATGGGTAGTGACCGAAAGAACGAGATCGCGAATACAGGCAGCTGAAATGAGTTTCCTCCGCAGGGTGTCTGGGCTTTCCCTTAAAGATAGGGTGAGAAGCTCAGTCATCCGGGAGGGGCTCAGAGTAGAGCCGCTGCTCCTCCGCATCGAGAGGAGTCAGATGAGGTGGCTCGGGCATCTGATCAGGATGCCTCCTGGACGCCTCCCTGCTGAGGTGTTCCGGGCACGTCTAACCGGGAGGAGGCCCCGGGGAAGACCCAGGACACGTTGGAGGGACTATGTCTCTCGACTGGCCTGGGAACGCCTTGGGATTCTCCCGGAAGAGCTAGAAGAAGTGGCCGGGGAGAGGGAAGTCTGGGCATCTCTGCTCAAGCTGCTGCCCCCGCGACCTGACCTCGGATAAGCGGGAGACAATGGATGGATGGATGGAAAATGTACAGATTGTGTAACATCCAGGTGCATTTGAGACGCTAGTTAACTGTTTTCAAAGTTTAAAACATGTTAAATTTTTGTTCACATCATTAGACAGACAGACAGACACACACAATTAATCCCAAGGGGAAATTCACATACTCCAGCAGCAGCATATTGATGAAAAAAAACAATATTAAATTAAAGAGTGATAAAAATGCAGGTATAACAGACAATAACTTTCTATTAATGTTAACGTCTAATTTTAATGTTGTGGAAAATGATCTGTATTCTAGGTTTATATATTTATCTGTCTCAGGCAAGGCAATGAGGCGATAGCCAGCTCCTGACTATACAGTGGAACAAACTTTAAACTTGTATGTATGCTTTTGTCAGTTTGCACTCGCTGTAATTAAATTTAAAATGGGCATGTATGTCTATTTTGTTATAAACAGACAGTCGTTGCTTTATTTATTTATTGCTACTATTACTTAATTATTTATTGGTGCCACCTCTGTTACTGCATCTTTCACATCAAAAGTCCCTTTGCTAAGCCCTTCATGAAAACCTTACTCATATAAATATGCAATAAATGATACTGCAGGTATGCTTTGATTTCTGAAATATTTCAGAATAAGGAATATTTGTCTGCATTTTTCATTTTTTGAATACAACTCTTGCATTTCAATTTGAAAGGGTATTCTGTACCTTTTAAAATCTGATCAGTAATCAACATCCAATTGTTTCAGCCCTAAATGCACATGTGAAAATATATATGTGGTGTCACACACGTGCGATTAGAAGGCAACTAATGGTAATATTACATCAGACCGGGGGGGTGGAGTGTGCTGACTGTCTCTCTCAGTTCCTTGCAGACCATTCCCGGGAATTCTGCCAGGTTCCGGCACCTCTGTTGACGTCACTTCTGGTTCTGACGCCTCTGATGATGTCACTTCCAGCATAGATGACATCATTTCCTCCACCAGCCCATAAAACCGCCATCTTACCTCCACATATTCAGTTCTGTTTTGGACTCAGTCTTGTAAACAACTCACTCAGCACTGACCTTTTGCAGCCAGGCTCGTATTATAGGGGTGGCTGCCCCAAACCTTTTGGATTGTCTGGAGTCAATTTGTTACAGTGATCTACAATGTGTAAAACTATGAAAATGTGATTTACTTGCACTTGGTAAAATATCTGCATTCTATACGATATTGTACATGAAACATATGCATCAGCACATTTTAATAAGATGTCTCACATATCCAGCTTTCCAAATATTAATAACTGCAAGGCTAGAGGCTGAATTTTCCTGTTGGTTTTTAAGATAGATAGATAGATAGATAGATAGATAGATAGATAGATAGATAGATAGATAGATAGATAGATAGATAGATAGATAGATAGATAGATAGATAGATAGATAGATAGATAGATAGATAGATAGATAGATAGATTTTAAAACGGGATTGTTAAATGTAGATGTAGAATGAAATGTCTTTTTTTTTTTCAAGCAGGTTCCAATATCAATGAACAACAAGGACAAACGATTCTGCATAACCGTAACAACTTTATAAAATTATTATTTACAATGATAATACATAAGCGAGGTCTCACCTGGAGTATTGTGTGAAGTTTTAGTCTGCACGTTACAAAATAAAGACATAGTACTGCATGACAAAGTCCAAAGAAGAGCAACTAGGCTGATTAATAGACTGTAAGAATGAACTATGGGCAAAGATGAAAGAAGCTGAACACTTTCAGTTTAAGCAAACAGAGATTACGAGGTGACGTTTCTGTCTAAATTATGACAGACAAGTAGTAAATTGATATCTTTAGTAAGAAAATAGGAACACAGATGGAGACTGAACAATGGTAAATCTTTACAAAGCTGGTGCAAATCTTTTTTTCACAGACAGACAACTATAGACCCATGCAACAAATTACCAAATTGTGGCAGTAGATAGCAGGACTCGGGTGACGTTTAAAACTTGACTTATTTTGGAGAAATTAGCTGTTGTGATTGACGAGGTGTGTTGGGCTGAATGCCCTATTCTCATCAAAATTGCTCTAATTCAAGAGTTAGGACATAGTGATTCTCTCCTCGTTTATTAAAGGAAAAAGCTCAAAACTATCTTAAAACAATGTTATCTGAATATGAAAGCATCAAATAGTACTAAATGTGTACACTTTAGCCAACTTCAAACTAAAAAAAAGACACTTTATTGAATTTCACCACAGGTCACTCTTGGTTAACCATAGAAAACCTGGCAAAATAACATAGATGTGACAAACAAATCAACAGTGATAATAAATTCTTAAGTTTACAAAAGATTATCTAAATTATTCCATCTCACTAGATGCAAAAGGATAAAGGTTTAGGAATTAAGTATGAGCGGATCCTAGTACTGTACAAGCAAACAAGCACTCACAGAAACTGCACAATTACCAAGAGAACATCTCACACACAAAACAAAAATGAGTGACTGTTCAAACATCACAAGGGTGCTCACTGTTTAGATAAAAACTAATTTCTGCTTTTTTTCGACCACTGTTAAGCGGTGCTTGAAGGTGTTATACTGTGAGGCGCCTGTGATCCTCAAAAACTTGTCTTCTGATTGACTTGCGACTTTGGCTCAGCCAAATCTATTCCTACCAAGAGTTTCTTCCAGTTTCCAATTACCTTGGGATTGTGTAGTACATCACTGGACTCACTGACACTTGTACTAAATGTACTAACAACAGATTTTAAACGCTTCGTCTAGAGACCTGAAAGTATTATTTTTGCCCCTGATCCATTTCACACTTGAACCCGAGATCCCCGATTTGCATTCAACGTAGCTAACAAAACCTGGGTTTCCTTCTCATTAAACATAAAGGGAAATTAACTGTCTTTTGCTTTTATTATTATTATAACGGCTCAATGTCAGGATGGCATACTTAGCTTCTTTAACCAACAACTGTGTGTTTTTCCTAAAACAAAGGCAAAATGAAAAATAAGTATGAAGGTTATATATGTGTTATGTTTTTGAGGAAATCTGTAAAGGGGAAAAAGACTCCTGCTTAGTTTAATCTTGTATGTTATTATTTCACCACTCGACACTAATGTTGGAGTGGTACAAAACTTTTGAGTTTGGTTAACGCTATCAGCTTTCAGACCTCAGTACTAGTACTGTTCTGAAGCAAATAATGGATAACTCACTACCTTACCACCACCGCTTCCCTCCAAAAATTAAACATGTATGCCTCATTGCTATGCCACAATCCACATATCATTAATAAGTATATGATCACCCCTTGGAAGGTCTAGCATGTTTACATTAAAATATATGTTGTTTGTGGTCCTCCTTGGTGATCTGTGTAATAAATTTAACAACTGAGGAGTCCGCAGTTTGGGGTGGGGGGCTCTGACCTGTTTGGAGATCGGATCATGCTAATTAATGACTGAGTGAGAGGTGCTTGAAAACCACAGATTACTCATGGTACTGAAATTAAAAAAATGTTGGTGCCGCATGGTTTTAAAATTTTTTATTTTCAGCACAACACTACTGGGCTCTCTCTGCAGCACTCGAATGGCATCCCACTTTAAAAACTTATTGAATCAGGCTATTCTGCACACTTGTTTCACCTTCCACAAGCTTCTTGCTATTTTTCTCCCTCTTAATTACAACCTACGATTTGTTTTAAAATTTTGCTGTTTTTTTAACTTATTAGTCTAATAAGTTCCTCCTCCACACTATGCGACTCTTCAATTCCACCCAGGGGCGTAAACGTTAACATTATACAAAGTTACTGTCGGTTATACCTGCATTTTTATCACTCTTTAATTTAATATTGTTTTTATCAGTATGCTGCTGCTCGAGTATGTGAATTTCCCCTTGGGATTAATAAAGTATCTATCTATCTATCTATCTATCTATCTATCTATCTATCTATCTATCTATCTATCGAATTCTCAATCTGATGTTAGTATAGTGTTTCCTAAATAAAAATAAATAATGAAGAGTAAATACTTAAGGTCATACAATGCAACATTTAGTCTCATCAGTAACTTAGTTTTAGAAACACAAACACTATTGTGCCCCGAGTTATAAAAAATAAACATAGGCAGTAACTCTGTCTTTTGCATCTACGGACCAGAAAGGCACTTAGTGGAATGGAGTGCTGAAGGAGAGGGCAGGGTTTGGAGGACTAAAGTAACATGTATGATTAACATGTTTTAAAGTAATGTTGTATGGGTTTCCTATACATTACAGGCATGTGAAGTGTCCCAGTTCCAATATTCCCCCTGAATGACTTGCTTTACATGTACAGAAAATCCTATTTTTGTGATGGGACAGTTTTCCAAGTGAAAGCTGTATCATTCATAAGCATTGCATGCTTTCCAGACACTTCCGCAAAACCATTAATAATGAGGCATACAGATGCACATTAAGTACAGCAGTACATTTACTAGCACTTAACTTTTAATCTATGTTCTAATATGTTCAAATATTTACTTTATTTGTAATGTGAGTATTCAAACCTTAAATTTTTGTATAATTTCACAGCCCTAATGTCTACTGAGAAGAAACACGGGAAGTTACTAATCGCTTTTACTCACTCAAAAATGTTTTCTTCAGTTGCTTTCTTATTACTATTCTAGCTGTGCAAGCCCATGTTGTAAAAAACCCAGGGTCCTAGAAACTATTGAAATTACCAGAAAAAAAATGAAAGGTAGAGATGTCAGGTAATTGAAAGGAATTACACTGGGCGTCTCTCTCCTAGGTTTCATTTTGCCGACGTGCTCGCCTCACTTGTGTATTAGCAGTAGGAGGAAAAGTAAAAGGGATACAGTTTTACCGATGTGCTCGTCTCGTTTGCATAAGAGTTTCTCCCTTTTCTCGGCAGTTTTACTTTGGCAACAGAATCGCATTCTTCTTCTGATTCATTAACTTGTGGCCACCATGTCGGCTCCCTGAGCTTCATGCTGTAGTAGCCTCGCACTTCCGGGCCGGCCGGACAGACAGACAGACACACAAACCTCCACACATAGACGTTTAGTTTTCAGTTTCCTCGGAGGTGGAGACCTTACCCCGTCTCTACCTTTCACTTCTGGGCTGGACAGACAAACACACTTCCATGCATAGACGTTTATATGTAAGATGCTCAGTATAAGTGGCTCAGGATGCACCATAACATTTGATGGTCGGTGGTAGTGTTTCCATTTCTACATAGTTTAACTTGATGATCTTCCCTTTTTTATTTCCCCAGTGTGTTTTTATTGAGAGTGCACATGCCGCACCACAGAAATGTATAATGCAGAGTGCTGATTGGCAATGTGAACTTAATATCATCATGCAGTGTATTGTGATCAGTTTAAACTGATTGTGCATGCTTGACCAAAACATGCTATAATGCCCCATGGCGTGAATCTTACCCTGCTGGTGACGTAAAATAAAGCAGGCTAACAGTATCTATCCCCTGTCACATCACCGAAATCAGTGGGGTCGATGACTCATGATTTCAGCTTGGCATTACCACATGGTTTTCACACAACTTGGAATAATTAATTCATAGCCTGCACTAGTTCTCATGTGGAGAAAAGAGAAGATAGCACAGAGTACAAGGAACAAGCTGCGGGTGAAGAGCAAAATGGTGGAAAGGGGCATGCTCATAGCAGACAAGATAATGTATGAAAATGAGACAATAAACAGATGGTTTTGCTTGTTTGATGCTGACATGCATCCAAGATCACTCCAGGGCTTAAAAGGAAGAGCTGATGCAATGGGGAATTGACTATATAGGAGGCACTGTTTAGGAAAATGTGATTACCTGGTTTGACTGCCATTAAACCACTGTCTGTATAGGATTCAGTATGTGTGCCATCATTGAATATAAGAAAATGTGTTTTGACGATACATAGCATAGGGAAAAAAATAAAAAACAAGACTTCAGTACCCACTGCTGGCTCACATCTTGAATCACAAAGGTCAGAACAGTTTGATGGCAGACGCCTGTTCAAATCAGAACATTTAATGTGATAACTGTCACTTCTGCCACTGTATCAGACTCTTGGCATATTTTTATGTAGAACATCATTGATTTCAAGCCATGGCAGAATGTAAGTGTTGAAGAAGCAGAATTAGTGAGACAAAAGGAAGAAAATATACAGCCTGATGCAATGGTAAGGTCACAGACAATTGGCAACTGGAAAATCAGAACTCCATCCACAACGGAAGGTGTGAGCAGACAAGCCAACAGGAAACATATCTATCCCTCAAGTAAATAATACCAAGAATCTGTGAAAAAATATATTAATTTAAGTTTACTTATGTTGTCACAAGCATGCCCTCAGAAATGTGGAGGGTATGTTTTCTCAGAAAGCTGCTTTAAAGTGGGCATATCCCATAAATTTTAAGGCTTTTGTTTTCATATTTGGACTCATGCCCCTTGAGTTCCATTTTAAACTGCAAGAACAGGCTGGTATTTGATGCATTTTCCACTATTCATTTACCGTTCTATTTTAATTGGTTGCCCAATCACCGGTGGAAAAGCAATTGTACAGCACAAGGTGGCTACCAATTTATTTTGATAAGAGTTATGTTATTTTTGAGGACTGGGCATTGTTACATTTGTGACGCACAATCTCTTTGAAGCTTATTCAAAAAGTTAATCTGAACGTGAAACCTTTTGCCACATCACTGTTTGGTTAGAACATGTGAAACTCCAAATGTACTTTCATATACTGTAGCTAGAGGGTTAAGAGGTCTGACTGACTAACAAGCAGAGAACTATGTTGTCTCAATATCTCATGTAGTTTTTTTTTTTTTTACGTTATCAAGATTTCTACTTCAAAAAATGAGACTCAGGATTTTTTTTTCCAGATTTCCACAACTTTTTGGCTTTAGTCTTAACTACACCTAACCTTAACTTACACAGCTGTCAATCATTTCGTTATTTCCTGTGTAATTGAAAGAATTCACATGAACCAACTTTTTTGATGTCTTTAAGAATTCTACAGACCTGGATTAACTCCCAAGAGAGGGCCCTCTGCTCAGGACTAAAAAGATTTAATTCCCTGAGCCTTAAACAGTAGGGCATGCCTTTCAGCACTGAAATGCAGGAGCATACAATTCCTTGATTTATACTTGATAGTCCTTACAATATAACCTAATATTTTATTGGCCTCTCGTGTTGCATCTGCAAAGAGTTCAGACAATGAAAATGTTTCATTAATGCAAACCTCTAAATCTCTTACATAGGCAAAATCTTGCATTTATAATAAACATTATTTAAACCCAATTTAGCATTTTACACTTTTCTACATTAAACTGTGATTTCACAGTTACAAAGATTGTCCATATCTTTTTGAATTATTTATTGTGTTGACTCAACATCTCATATGCCTCACAATTTAGGGTCTCTTGTAGATTTCACACACTTAATAACAATACTGGAACCAGTTAATGCTGGTGTCATGAACTCTTAACACGATTTTCTAGTGCATCTTCACTCCAATCTAAACTATTGAACCCTGCGGCTCCTTTAAAACGACTGTTGGACATTCTCTGTGGTTTCTCTGAATATAGTGCTGAAGGGTGACATAGCTGAGGGCCCCTCAATTACATCCTGGAGGGCTGCTGTGGAGTCAGGTTTTTGCTTTAACCAATTTCTTAATCAGAACCCATGTACTAACTACTAAAGCATTATGTTTTTTTTTAGTCTTAGTTAACTTGCCTGTTACGATTCAGAACCCTTAGGCTAGGTTTATACTTCAAGCGACGCGACACATGCTGCAGCAGACGCTCCTGCTATGCAAGCGTTTTACTGTTTATACTTGCGCGCGTACTTTACGTAAATCTGGAAGACTCCACCAGGTGGCAGTGCGAGATATTATCACGGGGAGAACAGGTTCAGCTTCGCTGTGTTGTGAATTGCCTGGAACACCCATTAAATTCCGATGACACCTTGCCGCAATATCTCTGAAAAGGATGTTTAATGCTTAAATCCATCAATCCTGGGATGTGCCCATTCCAGCTAGCATTGGGCATGAGGCAGAAACAATCTCCAGACAGGGCATCAGCTCATCACAAGGTGAATACAAGCACTCACATACACTAGCGTCATTTTAGGGTCACCAAATCTGCACATCTTTGGAAGGAAAAAGGAGCACATGGTGGAAACTCTGCAGGAAAACATGTAAACTCCAGGCAGGGAACACCAGGGACGTGACTCAAGGGTGAGACAGCAGTGCTACCGCTCCGCCACCGTGTCACCCCCATGTGTGTAATTAATAACTGTATTCAATAATTAAACTAAATTTACGATTTATCTGTAAAATGTAACATACATACTTTAACGTATTTCATCATGAAAGTGATATCAAGTATAAATCTAAGAATTCTAAATGTGCAGAGAGTTGGAATATCATACATTTAATGTGTTCTATGTGGTGATCTATTGCTGCTTGCCACTGCCGTCCGGTCAGGAGGAAGTCCCAGAAGCTCGTAGCGATTAAAAACTGGGATGACGTTTACGATGGTCTGCTTTAATGATAAAGTAAACTACAAGGTTAAAGTGGATATTTCGAGATTAAAGCCGAAATATCCACTGTAATCACAAAATACACCTTTTCACCATGTCCTTAATTTTTCTTTCTCTGTGGCCGTACATTATGTTGCTGTGGTGAAGTTGCAAAAAAAAAAAAAAAAAAAACCATGGCAAAGATGGTACGTGAGACTTTTAAAATGTATCATGTCATATACGCTTAAATATAAAAACACCACAAATGCATCTGTTTGTCAGCATTTTGCTTCACCACATCGATCCCGTAGAATCCGCACAGCGACTCTGTCACATTCAGATAGTAAACAGAGACTCGGACGTCACATTCCAATTTTTATCACACTGCCCAGCAGACACACTTTTTCCTGTACTGCAATTCGCGCACGCATTGCGTTAATTTCTGAGGACCTGCTCAGAGGACGTGTCAATTGAACGCTGGAAACACGTGGCAGCCATGATGCGTGAGCGAACACGTTCTGAGCGTGAAGTATAAACGAGCCCATAGATTGATAGAGAGGTCTTAATTGCCTGTTTTAGTTTTCAACAATTGTATTTAGGTTCTAATTGGTTAATAAGGAGGTACAAATGACAAAGGAACCATTAGCTCTTCAGCTACCTTGCTTCCATTTACACCTTTGTATATGCATTTGACATATCTGTGTTAATAAAATGTTTTGAAATAAATGAGAGAAAAGGAACAAGAAGTATACATATGTTCTAGATCACAAAAAATACTGCATAAGGTTCTCAGAAAATTAAAAATCTACAATGTCATAAGGATTTGTCTTGTCAAGGGGTGGCGGTTATTTTAATAAATAAACTGTAGAGTGGAAAACTGAGTCTTTATCAAGCAACTGTTTTTTACGGGGAATGAACACTTAAGCAGATAGCATTTGTTTTTTTAATCCTAACTCTTCCTAATATAATATCACATTTAAAAATGTGTTTCAAATGGATGTGCAAGTTCAACATAGGATTTGCTATTCACTAAAATTATAGAATTAGTCAAGGGTCTAAATTACTTTTGCAAAGCACTGTATAAAGTTCAAAGTCTTTCCAAAACACTGAGTTGAAAGTTTTCATATATAAAGAAATCTAAATATTGACAGAATACATCACAAATTCATACTGCTTGTACTACAAGTAACCACACAGCATTTAAAATCTGTGCTACTGTATTATACTAGACATAAAATATTAGGTTCTCACAAAACATACAAGTTAGGTAGGCCTAGACTACACAAGATTGTTGTGACCTAATTTTGGTGTTGTACTAAATTCTACAATTTCAATAATGTTCTCCAAGATCATGGAAGAAAACTGTTAGAATTCCAAAACAGGATCACTCAGTCACAGTACTTGAACTGTTAATTATAATAATCTTAAACCATCACAGCTTTTTGTCTTCATCATTGTTTATATGTCTGGGGGCAAAAAGAGAATGCAAGGAAGCTCAACCACTCCTTACCAGTATGTTTATTAACAAGTTATATTTTACACAAAGTGGTGTTTTAATGGGACTTTAATATATTATTTTGGTTCTATCTGTAGCATGCAAGTAACAGTGGATTAAATAAGAGATTAAAGTAAAATGATTTGATCACTTATTTAAAAAAAGTAATGTTTGAGTTCACCAGCAGCTAGAAAAGTACTCACTAGCAGCAAAAATAAAATAGAAGTAGAACGAGGCAGAGTCTGAGAACAGCATGTATCATGCCTTTCAAACCCACTTTTCCAGGAATCATATTCTGCCTACAGTTCACTATTATGTTGTTATTACATCAAGAAGTTTTACTTATGTGTTTCTTTCCTGAGGCTAGATATCTGCGCTGGCAATCTGAAGGTTGCCGGTTCGAATCCCATAAACACCAGAAGGAACTCTACTTAACCCTTAACCTGCATTTGCTCCGTCCTGCATATGATATTAATCTGCATCCAGGTCCTCTAACTTACAAGGAAAACTTGTGGGTTGGTGGCAGGATTTGCACTCCAGCCACCATCAAAAACCTCACACTGTTCCAGTGTGGTGCTGAAGGGTCACCTGCTGCACTTGGGTCCCAATCCAGGTAGTTCGTCACGTGGTGGGTACGGTAATGTGCTATCAGTGCATTCTCCCAACCATTCTTTCCTGTGACCAGAACCAGCTAATCCTAAAACAATGGTTTAATGAGAGACTAATGCAATGAAATTACATTAAAATTTAATTTTTTTACTTATAATATTATAATGGAAAATATGCCTTATTATTTGCTAGGCAATGCTTATTTTACTGACTAACTGAACAGCTGACATTCTTTTAGGTGCAAGGATAATTTCATATGTATAACTCAAACTAATAATTTTTAGGTTTAACTACTGTCATATATTTATAACAATGCATTTAACAAAAGGTTTAAATGTGTGCACTTCTAGTCAAAAATCAAAACTTTGCTTTCTACTCCAAACAGAAGATATCAAAACAATTGTAACCCTCACTATAAACCACTGGAAATGTTAATATTACAAACATCAGGGCACTTTTCATTACATCAGACAAGATGCAATCGCTCTTTAGAAAGACTGTTATTGATGCTCTGAATAAAATTCTTAAAGCACCGCAGTTTATTATATATATATATATATATATATATATATATATATATATATATATATATATATATATATATATTTTTTTAATATTAATCTTCCAAGTAGGGCATTTACTTAACTAGTGGGTAGCTACAGTTAAGTAGTGGTCCAATTCAGTCACCCACATGGCCCTTAGTGCCACCCTCACCTGATTCACATTCTAGAGCCTGCCACTAGATCTCTGCAGTGCAGAAAGGGCAACATTTAGGACCTCCTAATCCATCAGTGTCAGATCTGCCTGACAGAGTACTTATTCACACTTACTCATTGTTATTCAATTTGCTGCTTGTTCTGGGGAAAAATTTGGTGCTTTCCACAGGCCCATCGATTGGGATCATTTTTCACTCCTGTTCCTGGCTGAGAGGCCTGGTCTCTTGGTGGTACTGCTTGCTCTGCAGGCCGACGTTGCCAATGCATGAAACTCTGATTTATGAATATGAAACAGCCCTAGTATCAAGGGAACAGCTTGCGCCACCAGAGAAAGACGAAACGTCTCTTATTGCTCTTCTACAGCTGAACTGCAGCTACCTCGGCTGGTTTAATTTTATGCATAAATTTCATTAGAGGTGTCGGCCAGGAGCTGTCCTAGACACTTTGAGCAACTAGACAATCTTGCACAGTGAGCTGGGAGGAAAAAAAGATTCCACATTTGTCCTTTGTCAGCACAAACAGTTTAATTTGATGTTTTCACTCCTGAGTAAGCACCAAATATCTCTTAAACTCTTGAGATATATGCAGGAGAAGCTTTTTTTTTACGAGCAAGTATGTTTATACAGTAGCAGTTAACATTTAATAAATTATTAAATATGTAAAAAGAGAACTAATCACTTATGTGAACAGAAAATGATGATAAATGATCTCATTGTGATTTAATATCTCTATTTAACAGTATTTCCACATAACTAGCAATTTTGTTTTCTAAAAATACAAAACGTCCTATTAAAATATAAAGAAAATGACTAGTCTATGCACTGAAGTTTAAAACATATGTAAATAAACCAATTTTCATCCGATCCCTAATTAACCTTTTGTTTAACTCAGCTTCTTAGGCACAGATGCAGCACATATTATTTTCAGTGTAATAAGTATTGCATCATTTGTAATTCTCTTGTGGAGCCCTACACTGTTTCCCCGTTTGCTGGGTTTTTCAAACATGTTTACACCTTATTGAACACAGCCTAAAACAGAAGGGTGCATTCGGAAAGTGAAATGAGTCAGCAAAAAAGGCTGAGTGATGCTAACATCTTTTAAACATGTTGTTATAAAAACCACAGCCAAATACGCATAAAAAGAATCTCCTTTTAACTATGCGACTTATACCAAAAAAATTAATAATATCCTGCAATTTACAACAAAATGAAAATAAAGCACACATAAGTGCTCAATTATACTTCTTTTTAAGTTAGAACCAATAACACAGTTGTAAAATATAATCCAGAGGTATAACATGCAATGAGGAAACGTTTGATGAGATTTTAAAACTTTAATTTACAAAGAAGGCAAATAACAGACAAAAAGGCAAATTGGCACTTGCTATGAGACTCAAATAGGGAGGCAGTATAGAGAGAGAGAATCTGCATCCTTGATAAAGTGCTGAAATTTGTGAATGAACATACAGGAGAAGCTGAAAAGAAGATCCCAGTGAAGCCTGACCAAACATTGCCACCTTGAGGCTAATACATTTTTAGCTAGAAATCTACAAATTCAAATACTACTGAAGAAAAAAAGTAATTGAAGAAAAATGAAAATAAGAAAAAAAAAAAACCTACTTTCCATGCCTAAGGCACTTTCCCTTAAAGTATATAATAACCTAACCCACAATGCAATAGCACTGCATTAACTCTTAGAGAAAAAAAAAAAAAAAAAAAAAAAACAAAATGACAAAATTCCAAATTTTATGAATGCAAAAAATTTATTGCATCCGTTCACTTGCAAAACATACCTAGCTGTGAGCAAAAGTTTGTGAACCTTTTGGAAATCTGTACATTACTTAATAAATGTAAGGAGTTCACAAACTTTCATGACTGGGTATATAATAGTAAGAGGAGCAGCAAATCCATAAATCGGCACTGGACCGGGGATGGGACAAACGGGTATTTGCAGGGTTTGGTTATATAGATCTGCACTAGCAATCGGAAGTTTGCCGGTTCGAATCCCGTAAATGCCAACAGGGACTCTGCTCTGTTGGGCCCTTGAGCAAAGCCCTTAACCTGCAATTGCTGAGCGCTTTGAGTAGTGAGAAAAGCGCTATATAAATGCAAAGAATTATTATTATTATTTATACAGTATAAGCCTATGAACATTTATTTATTGTGCTGATTATTCCACCTGTAAAAGAGCTTACATTTTCATAAAGTATGAATGTTCAGATGTCGGTTCTGACCTGGGAAATTTTCAAGCGATAACGCACTGTGGTGATGCCTCCAATGGGAGATTCCAGTTGGGCGCAAACTAAGAGAAGATGGCTTTTCAGTTGCTGCATTCAAGAAATAGAAGAACGGCTACAGTGGGTATAGAAAAGAGTCACCCCCTTCGAAATATTCCCTCTTTTTTTTTGCTTTACAGCCTCAAATGAAAACACACACAAAAATATTTCTTCCCAGATTTATTTAGTCAATGCAACCTATAACATCCAAGCGAACGATATCACAGCTACAGTTCAGAAAAATTGGATTGGATAAAAATTGAATGTTATAGACGGCATTGAGTAAGTAAAGCTGGAAAAAATATTGGTTTGTGTGTGTTTTCATTTAAAGCTGTAAAGCAAAAAAAAATGGGAATATTTTGAAGGGGGTGACTCTTTTCTATACCCACTGTACATTATAGTTGGTAATTATTTTGTGAAAAATTCTTGAACATTACAGCATACCATAGAGACAAAAGCCTAGGTAACCTTAACAAAAAAAAAGTTATATAGAAATTAACTTTTCATTCTATGTATACTTTTTCTGCGAATACCAGTGAGATCACTCAGGACAAGGCACATCTTCACAAAGACAGATCAAACCCCCAAGAGGCTTACAGAGTTAATTACATTAGTAAAATAAAAAAAGTAATAAAATAAATTAAATAAATAGATTTATAATCAGTGAATGCTGCAGGAAGCCAAAGTCTTTCCCTGTGAACACTATCACGAGTGTGCACGCAGAGAACACCACGTAGCCCTACTCGTAGCACCACAACAGCCTCTCTTTTGTTCTCACTCAACAACCAGAGGGCAACCCACACCGCTAAACATCACTTCCCGTTTTGCCACAGAGGTCCTGCCTCTTCTGCCTAATGGGATTTTTAAAGAACGTTGCTGGAAGTCCATGTTCATTTCTGTACCCATTATCAAGGAGAATGGAGTTTAGCTGCAAAGAGCAGCGTGAACCCATGTTGCAAGAACATCCGTCAGACTGACGAATTAATGTTTTTTTTTTTTTTATTTGGTACACTTGTTTATTTACCAAACACTGAACAGGGACCCAGCTGGTCCCCAACCCTACATTATTTCCCTGTTGTCATTCTTATTTACAACGTGCACACAATAAAAACAAAGGACTCTCATTTCCATATGTTGTTCTGTTTTGACAGCAAATTGTAATAAAACACAAAACAAGAAAAAACCTTTGCATTCATACAGTCACTATCACTAACACTATCACTAACACGATCAAACGAGTAATACAGTCGTCTGCTTGGTTTAAATAACTGGCTGCAGGGCTTCTGCAAGAATCAAGACATCGGGTTCATCAACAACTGGGACCTCTTTTGGGAAAGACCGCGTTTTTTCAAGCGAGATGGCCTGCATCCGAATAGCTTCGGCGCCCGGGTCCTCTCCGAAAACATATCCAAGGTAATTCGTTTATCTTGACTATCTATCTCTGCTTTTAACCTCTTCCGAAATGCCACTCCTGTGCTTGGTCATGATAATTGTTTAATAAAATCTTCCATAAAAGTGCACAACATAAATGCTGTAATAACCAATCTTAATGCACATAGAAAATCTAGGCAATACGGCATAAACACCAATAATTTAATTAAAGTTACTACTTTAGATGAACAATGTATTAAAACTGTAAAAACAGATCATAGATTAAACAAAAAATACACACAGAGCGGCGCTAATAAAAATAACTTAATTCCTGTTCAATATATCAATAACGCACATAGTATTCATCTCTGCTCCTCCGAAACATTGAATATGGCACTATTAAATATTAGAGCTTTAACTAACAAGACGTTTTTTATCAACGATCTTATTAGTGATAAAAAAATAGATTTTATTGTACTAAGTGAAACGTGGCTTAGCTCAGATGGCGCAGCTGTTTTAATCGAATCTGCACCTCCGGATTACAGTTTTACTCATGCTGATCGCCAAGGAAAGAGACGTGGAGGACTAGCAAACATTTACTCAAGCAGGTTAAAATGTAAAAATATCAGTTTTGGTAAATTCAAGTCTTTTGAGTATCTCGCCATTATTATTCAGGGAGATTCTCACGTTCTAGTATTATCCGTGTATAGACCTCCAAAATTCAACGCGTCTTTCTTTGAGGAATTCTCTGACTTGATGTCAATCTTAATTACGAACTATGACACACTCTTAATAGTCGGCGACTTTAATTTTCATATAGATAATCAATGTGACCAAAGAGTAAAAGAATTTATAAACCTCCTGGACTCTTTTGATTTGAGACAGCTCGTTAATCAGCCTACACATAAAGCAGGTCATACGTTAGACTTAGTAATTACTAAAGGACCAAAAGTTGATATAAAGCAGGTCATTGATATTGGTCTATCAGACCATTTTCTTCTACTCTTTAATATAGAAATAATGATAGAAAACACTCCTGAGAAGCATATTGTTAAAAAAAACGCTTCTTTGACTCATCAGCAGCTTTAAAACTTACAAACATTCTAACCAATCAGTCCGTTTATAGTGCCAACTATAATAGCGAGGAGAATGTAAATAGTAAGGTGGAAAGATTTAATACTAAAGTGAGGGCTGCTGTTGACTTAGTTGCACCTGAAAAGACAGTTAAAAAATCTTCTAGCATTGTTATACCATGGAAGACCCAAAGAGTGTCTGATTTAAAGAGAACATGCCGTAGAGCTGAGCGTAAATGGAGGAAAACTAAACTAACTATTGACTATGAAATATTAAAAGTTAAAATAACAGAATACAATAACACAGTCCGTCTTGAGAGGCGCTGCTATTTCTCTAAGATTATAAATAACAATGCTAGTAATCCCAGAGTCTTATTTTCGACAATTGATCATCTGTTAAACCCAGGTAACTCAAAGGAATGCCTCCTAAGTACTTCCAGTAAAACCTGTGAGGCTATCGCTGTATTTTTCAATCAAAAAATGAATGATATTAGAAATAACATAGTATATCTCCCCAACACTAAGGATCCTCCTAAACCCCAGTACTCCATAATAAACAAATTAAAGTCTTTCACTAGGATAGATTTACCTGATTTACATAAAATAATTTCTCAAATGAAACCCTCCACCTGTGCCCTTGACCCAATACCAACAAATTTTTTCAAAGAAGTATCGGGCGTGCTTATTGATAATGTTCTTGACATAGTAAATTCGTCATTAGATATGGGGGTCTTCCCAGACTGTCTTAAGACTGCGGTAGTTAAACCCCTACTTAAGAAAAATAATCTCGATCCCTCTGCTCTTGAAAATTATAGACCCATCTCTAACCTGCCTTTCTTAAGTAAAATTCTAGAGAAGGCAGTCATTATACAGTTAAATGAGCACCTCAATAAACATGCTATTCTTGATAAATTTCAGTCAGGTTTTAGAACTAATTAACAGCACAGAAACTGCACTCGTTAAAGTAGTAAATGACTTGCGGGTAAATGCAGACAGAGGCCATTTATCTGTTCTCATCCTCTTAGATCTGAGTGCCGCATTTGACACCATTGATCATAATATTCTTAAGAATCGCCTTAGTCAATGGGTGGGCCTCTCTGGCAGTGTCTTAAATTGGTTTGAATCCTACCTGGCAGGAAGAAAATTCTTTGTTAGTTGTGGTAATTATAACTCAAAGACACATGATATTCTATATGGTGTTCCACAAGGCTCTATCCTGGATCCGCTGCTCTTCTCTATCTACATGCTTCCATTAGGTCAGATTATCTCAGGGCACAACGTGAGCTACCACAGCTATGCTGATGACACACAGCTGTATTTATCAATAGCACCTGATGACCCCGAATCTCTTGATTCGCTAACACAATGTCTAACCTGTATCTCAGAATGGATGAATAGTAACTTTCTCAAATTAAATAAAGAAAAAACTGAAATCTTAGTGATTGGCAATAATGGATACAATGAGGCTATTAGAAATAAACTGGATGCATTAGGATTAAAAGTCAAATCGGAGGTAAAAAGCTTAGGGGTAACCGTTGATTGTAATCTGAATTTTAAATCGCATATTAATCAGATCACTAGGACAGCATTTTTTCACCTAAGAAACATAGCAAAAGTTAGACCTCTTATATCATCGAAAGATGCAGAGAAATTAGTTCATGTGTTTGTTTTCAGTCAGCTAGATTACTGTAACGCACTCCTCTCAGGACTACCCAAAAAAGACATCAATCGTTTGCAACTAGTGCAGAATGCAGCTGCTAGAATCCTTACCAGGAAAAGAAAATCCGAACACATTTCTCCAGTTTTGATGTCACTACACTGGTTACCTGTGTCATTCAGAATTGACTTTAAAATTCTGCTTATGGTTTATAAAGCTTTAAATAATCTCGCCCCGGCTTATATATCGGAATGTCTGACACCTTATATTCCAAATCGTAACCTCAGATCCTCAACTGAGTGTCTCCTTAGAATTCCAAGAGCAAAACTTAAAAGAAGTGGTGAGGCAGCCTTCTGCTGTTATGCACCTAAAATCTGGAATAGCCTGCCAGTAGGAATTCGCCAGGCTAATACAGTGGAGCACTTTAAAAAACTACTGAAAACACATTATTTTAACATGGCCTTCTCATAACTTCACTGTAATTTAATCCTGATACTCTGTATATCTAATTCATTATAATAACTATTCATTCAAAATCTGTACTAACCCCTACTCTCTCTTCTGTTTTTCCGGTGTCCTGTTGATGGTGGCGTGCGCCACCACCATCTACCCTAAGCACCATGATGTTCCAACAATGATGGATTGATTAAAAGCCAGAAGTCTGTATGACCATCAGCATCAAGTGACTCCGTGAAAAACCCGAACTACAAAGAGGACTATTTCATTTATGTTAGGTAGAATGCCCCTTTACTTTCTTGGGTGTCTCCATAAACTGCAGCCATTTCCATTTATGCTCACCAATGTCAAGACTGAGAGCACAACATTTTGAAACCTTCGCCACTTAGCACTGTAAAGCCTTGATGAGGGTGGTGAGAAAAAACAGAATATTACTGGAACACAGCTCCCTTCCATTAGAGGCTTATACACCAATCAGCCACAACATTAAAACCACTGAGAGGTGAACTGATTAACATTGAGTATCTGGTGACAGTGGTAACTATCAATCAGGATATATTAGGCAGCAAATGAACAGTCAGTTCTTGAAGGTGATGTGTTAGAAGAAGCAGGAAAAATGTGCAAGCATAAGGATCTGGGCCAAATTGTGATGGTTAGATGACTAGATCAGAGAATCTCCAAAATGACCGATCTTCTGGGGTGTTTCAAGTATGCAGTGGTTAGTATCTGCCAAAAGTGTCCCAAAGAGGGACAACCAGTGAACCGACAACAGGGTCATGAGCACCAAAGGCTCAATGATGCACGTGGATACCAAAGGCTAGACCAGAGCTACTGTAATACAAAGTGCTAAATAAACATAATGGTGGCCATGAGACAAATATGTCAGGACAGCTTGCTATGTATGGGGTTGCATCACCACAGAGTACCCATATTGTCCACCACCGAAAGTGGGCATGTGAGTGTCAGAACCGGACCATGGAGCAACAAAAGAAGGTGGCCTGGTCTGATGAATCATGTTTTTTTATGTGTGTACAGGCAGGTGCATCGTTTAGCTGGGGAAGAGATGGTAGCAGAATGCCCAATGGGAAGAAGGCAAGCTGGCAGAAGCAGTTGGGTCCTGCCATTCATTTGGAAGTTACTTTGACACACAGAGACCTTCCTTCCCTGCAGCAGAACACAAATACTCCTAACATGGCAATGGTATTCCCTGAGGGCTATGGCCACTTTCAGCAGGATAATGCGCTTATGCCACACTGCAAAAATCGTTCAGGAATGGTTTGAGGAACATGATAAAGAGTGCAAGGTGTTGACTAGGCCTCCAAAATCCAGAGATCTCTATCTATCTATATGTGGGATGTGCTGGGAAAACAAGTCAGAGCCAGTTTTCTGGCATGAGGGAGACCTACATAATATTAGGCAGGTGGTTTTAATGCTGTGGCCTATTGGTGTATATTTATGAAAAAACACAAACTCCTTTATTAAAGCAGAAAAGATTAGTTAAAACATCAGCCATCTTGCACTGTCTATTTTCTCCCTCTTATATTCAGAACCATTAGCATGTCAGTGGATTAATGAACATTTTTAACCTCTTGTAATAAGGACACTCTATATATATATATGCTTACTCTGACAACTGCAGGAGCAGACCTGATGTGTGTATTATACCTACGGTCAAGTCTGTGTGACACTGGAAAGTAAGAAT